>NC_133325.1:284061277-284361277 GCF_042186555.1 Aquarana catesbeiana
CTGATTGCATGTTTCCTCATTCTGTTTGACCTATCCTATTATTTCAATAATTTCTTCAGACATCTTCATTCGGTCATACATGAAATATAGGTAGAGTAAAGTTTCGCACATACAAAATGTCATTTTTTTCTAACACAGCCATTTCTTTATTGCAGAAGATTCTTCTTTATAATGGCAAAGATGACATTTATTACCATAAACCACTCGTGCTTGTCCTTGTTCATGAACACCTTCAACATCAAGGAAATGTAAAGCTGTTAAATCTTCACTTGATAAAAAAATGTTTGTACAGTTCACGTACAGGAAAAATTATAGGCTGTATGACAGAGCATTTTTTGTATAGCTCCCATTTTGCTCAGCCCCAGCCTTTGTTTTACAGACACTCCATGGCTTTCCTTCCCCAGGTTTTATTTCTGTTGGTGTTTTCTCACTCTTTCTTGGGATCAGTTCAAACACTTTCTGAATTTTCCCATTTTAGTTTTCCTCACTTTCTCTCTCTTGTGCTGTGCGACACTGCCTTTTTTTAAGCAGGCCATACACGGTCGAATTTCGAATTAATTTTCTTTTCAAAATCAGAAAGTTCATTTTTTTTGTGATCCGATGGTGCCACCATTGATTTTCGAAATTCGGCCGACCAAGCCTTCAATTTCACCGCATGTTGCTACAGAAAAGAATTTTCTTGGCCGGGAATCTTCTTTTCTCTCCGTAAATTTTCTTTTCTTATTACATTTCTCACACGATTCTCCCATCATTGATTAGAAAATCGTTCATTTTTCTAAAAATTTCCAACATGTCCGATTCCTCAAATTTGATTGCCGCATGAAAATTGCAGCCCACTAATGGTGCAAAATTCATACGAAAATTCTTTCATACGATTTTCGAAAGAAAATTCTTACGAAATTCGAACCGTGTATGGCCGGCATAACTCAGATGACCCATAGTTCAGTTAATTTCTTCTCCTGGTTGGAATCTCACAGCTCTATACCTAAGGGTCCATGCACTCTAGCTGCCTGAAAAAATGCCAGAGCCTCTGTCACAATAAAAAGACAGAAATAAACGCTCATAATGGCTTGTATTGCACATGTATTTGTGCACATTTATGTGCACTTGCGTTTATAAGCATTTTTTTTTTTTACCCCTCACATTTTTGTAAATATTTTATTATATCTTTTCATGTGAAAATACTGAATAAATGACACTTTGCTACAATGTAAAGTAGTGAGTGTACAGCTTGTATAACAGTGTAAATTTACTGTCCCCTCAAAATAACTTTACTCATAGACATTAATGTTTAAACTGCTGGCAACAAAAGTGAGTACACCCCTAAGTGAAAATGTCCAAATTGGGCCCAATTAGCCATTTTCCCTCCCCGGTGTCATGTGACTGTTACAAGGTCTCAGGTGTGAATGGGGAGCAGGTGTGTTAAATTTGGTGTTATTGCTCTCACTCTCTCATACTGGTCACTGGAAGTTCAACATGGCACCTCATGGCAAAGAACTCTCTGAAGATCTAAAAAAAAAAGTATTGTTGCTCTACATAAAGATGGCCTAGGCTATAAGAAGTTTGCCAAGACCATGAAACTGAGCTGCAGCACAGTGGCCAAAACCATACAGCGGTTTAACAGGACAGGTTCCACTCAGAACAGTCCTCGTCATGGCTGACCAATGCAGTTGAGTGCACGTGCTTAGCGTCATATCCAGAGGTTGTCTTTGGCAATTAGACATATGAGTGCTGCCAGCATTGCTGCAGAGGTTGAAGGGGTGGGGGGTCAGCCTGTCAATGCTCAGACCATACGCCGCACACTGCATCAAACTGGTCTGCAAGGCTTTCATCCCAGAAGAAAGCCTCTTCTAAAGATGATGCACAAGAAAGCCCACAAACAGTTTGCTGAAGACAAGCAGGCTAAGGACATGGATTACTGGATCCATGCCCTGTGGTCTGATGAGACCAAGATACATTTATTTGGTTCAAATGGTGTCAAGTGCGTGTGGCGGCAACCAGATGAGGACTACAAAGACAAGTGTGTCTTGCCTACAGTCAAGCATGGTGGTAGGATTGTCATGGTCTGGGGCTGCATGAATGCTGCTAGCACTGGGGAGCTACAGTTCATTGAGGGAACCATGAATGCCAACATGTACTGTGACATATTGAAGCAGAGTATGATTCCCTCCCTTCCAACATGATAACGACACCAAACACACCTCCAAGATGATCACTGCCATGCTGAAGAAGCTGAGAGTAAAGATGATGGACTGGCCAAGTATGTCTCCAGACCTAAACCTTATTATCTGTGGGGCATCCTCAAATGGAAGGTGGAGGAGTGCAAGGTCTCTAACATCCACCAGCTCTGTGATGTCGTCATGGAGGAGTGGAAGAGGACTCCAGTGGCAACCTGCGAAGCTCTGGTGAACTCCATGTCCAAGAGGGTTAAGTCAGTGCTGGAAAATAATGGTGACCACACAAAATATTGACACTTTGGGCCCAATTTGTACATTTTCACTTAGGGGTGTACTCACTTTTGTTGCCACCGGTTTAGTCATTAATGGCTGTGTGTTGAGTTATTTTGAGGGGACAGCAAATTTACACTGTTATACAAGCTGTACACTCACTACTTTACATTGTAGCAAAGTGTCATTTCTTCAGTGTTGTCAGATAAAAAGGTATAATAAAATATTTACAAAAATGTGAGCGGTGTACTCACTTTTGTGAGATTCTGTAGGCTAACATGGAGTTGCCTATACAGGCTGAAAAAAAAATGCCAGATGCCTGCATACGCAGCATTTTTATGCCTACTGTTCACGAGACCTTAAAGTATAACTAAAAGGCTAAATTCTTTTTTAAATTTTGGATAGATTTGAGAGAGATCAGAACGCATGTCATGTTTTTATTGCAGTCTGTCCCCCTGTTAGGGAGATTCTCCCTCTCAATTCGCCCTGTTTACTGGTATTATCAAGAGTGAAGTTAAAGAAAATCTCAAATTTTGGGTTGTCAACAGAGCAGAGGGAAATTTTTCCAATGAAGACAATAGTTCTGGTGATCCTGGTGACAAGCAGGGATTCCCTCACTTTCAAGGGATTTCCTCTCACTTTCTGTTTTAGCTATGGGTCAAGAAGTAAGGGGGCATCTCCCAGATAAAACACAGATGGAAAACACAATCTGACAAGGGTTATAACCCTACCTTTACTTTAATGGATGCTCTCTACCTCACAGGGTCATCTCTAGCCTTCTAGGTATGCCTCTTAGCCTATCATAGTTATAATATGAATAACTGTTGCAGTCTAAACCTGTGAGTGCACCTGCAAAATGTCTGCGCCAACAAGCCAGCCAGTAAACTGACTGCTTTTCTGTCATATATCTGACAAATTGTGGAGCCCATCTGAACAATGCACACAGCGCTAAATATAATACATTTTAAGTCAAATACGCTAACCAGTATATTATATTATCAGTATTATTTAGATTTATAAGGCATAACTCTAGCCAAAACCTTTTTATAGTTTAGTAATCTATCTCTCCAAATCTCTCCAAAATTATGGGAAATGCCGCCTCTGACAGTTGTCACCATAACAGGTTTTCTCTTTGGAGGATTTCTTCTTTACTACTGGCTCACAAATGTAGCATGTCTTATTTAATACCAAAATTCATATTATATGAATTTCTATTCTCATCCACCGCTAGTTTAGGTTTGAAGACATAACACATTCATAGTATTTTACGTGATAATAAAGTCTCATTTTTGTTTCTTAAAAAATAATAAACATGTTATACATACCTGCACTGTATAATAGTTTTGCACAGAGAAGCCCAGATCCTCCTCTTCTGGGGTTCCCCGCTGGCGCTCCTGGCCCCTCCCTCCTGTTGAGTGCCCCCACAGCAAGCAGCTTGCTATGGGGGCACCTGAGCCGAGCTGCAGCTGCATGTGTCCTTTCCGACATAGAGCTACGGTTCGGCCCCACCCCTCCCTCTCCTGATTGGCTAACTGACTTTAATTAACATGAGCGGGAGCCAATGGCGCCACTGCTGTGTCTCAGCCAATCAGGAGGGAGATTCGTCCCAGATGGCTGAGGCACTCATGCACATCGCTGGATAGAGATGGGGCTCAGATTAGGGGGGCTGAGGGAGGTTGCTGCACACAGAAGGCTTTTTATCTTAATGTATAGAATGCATTAAGGAAAACAACTTCTGCCTTTACAACCACTTTAATGCTCAAAATTGTGCTCTTTATTCACCAAAACTCTTTTGTACTCTCAGCTTTGCCAGAGATACATGGCTGTCACCTAGACATAGTGTGAACTTTATCTGAATATTGGTAATAGAGCTAAAGGTGCCCACCACTATGTGAGAGTGGTGAGAGTACTACAGAATAGTAGAAACTGTTTGCCTTCAAATGTCTCTCTAAAATAGAATGTTTGCATTTCCCCATATGAATAAAGCTATACAGGATCAATCACTGTTATTCCCTCCATTGTTTGTTTAACCCATTTATATCAGTGTTATGTATATATGCAATGGCAGGGTGGATGGCCCTTAATGCCTATCTGCTGCATATATGTGTTGCTGCTTGTGCTGGGGTGTGCCCTACCAGCACTCCCAGAACTGTGACTGAGCTGTCATCGATACTTCATTCAGCTACTGACAATCAGAAGCTGGTGGGTGTGTCTTCCAATGATTTCAGTACTTTGCAGCCAATCACAATGTGAGCCAGATTAGGAGCCCTGTCTACCAGCTCTGGGCATTACAGTTTATTTAAAGTGCCTACTCTGGTAGGCATAAAGAAATTGGTTATGAATTCAGTTATTTAGTCCTGTAAACAACAAGTTTTTTTTTTTTTAATAAGGTAACTAAGATTAAACAGATAAACAAGTGAAAGGAATTTAGATTCCTTTATGTTGGCTGGAAATATGTTTAATCTCATATGCTGGCTGGAAATAGGTAAGCATTAGCTGTTCATCTCCAGCATTTTATACTCTTCTGACTAAATAAAGCAAGCATTTTATTTTATTCTCCAACATGCTAAATAAAATATAATGTCTACAAAACACTGCACATTCCCTTTAATGCAAGATCTTGTTGATTCCAAGGTTATATTGCAGCCTAGAGCCAAATATAAGTATATAAAAAAATATGAATTATACTTTAGTAAGCAGTAATCTTTGAAAATGTTAACCTAGTTATGATAAAATGTTATGTAAAATGACATTAATGAGTCACATACTCCAAACGCATAGATTTGTCATTTTTAAATGCCTAATGGTACGAACTGAGATAAAACTACAGATGAAGGCCATTATAATAGACAAGCAAATGCAAGGAGTGGAAACGTGTGATTTAATAAGACAATTTTTCCTGCCCTGACAAGACAAATACAAAAGCATAAGGTCTACTGTAGATCCAAACAATCCAGTGGTTTGTTCGTACACGCTATTAGTTTTTCTTTCATCCAACCCAAAAATGGACAGCTCAGGTCCGAGCCGCTGTACTAACAATCCGATGTTTGTACATCAATCTCCCCTGTTGTGCTATTGTGTTCTGACAGGGGGACGGCCCCCCACCAGATCACTCCGGTCAGATCACTCCCGCTTTTGTTGGACTGGCTGCCATACGAATAGGCTGAATGCCACCCGACATTCAGCTTGTGTGTACTAGGCTTAAGACCTATGGAGAGACAGATAGATTTACTAAAGCTGGTTCACACAGAATCTGGTGCAACTGTGCATAGTAACTAATCAGATTCCAAGTTTTATTTTCAAAGCTTAAATGAACAAGCAGAAGTTAGAAGTGTGCTTACCATGCATAGCTGCACCAGACTATGGGGTTGATTTACTAAAGGCAAAAAGACTGTGCACTTTGGAAAGTTCAGTTGCACACTGCAAGAGCAGTTGCTCCAGAGCTTAGTAAATAAGCAGAAGCTCTGCTGACTTTCATCAACCAATCATGTGCAAGCAAAAATGCTGTTTTTTTTAAATTTTCCTTGCATGTGATTGGGTATTCTTTGCAAAGTGAAGCTTTACACCATTTACCAAGCTCTGGAGCAGCTGCACTTGCAGAGTGCAATTGCACTTTCCAAGGTGCAGTCTATTGGCCTTTAGTAAATCAACCCCAATGTGTGCACCAGTTTTAGTAAATCTCTCCCACAGAGTTTGCCAAAAGATACGGATAAAATAGTGGGGATTATATACACACCTATTTCTTCTCTCCCCCCTACAGTACACTGGTCAGTCTGATGAATAATGGTAATTCTTTTGCACAGGACTGTGGGTTGATAGCCATACTTGAACAATGAGACAGACTGTTGCTCCAGGTGAGGATGATGATCCCCCAAAAGGGAGGGGCTGGGTGCTAGCTCCGGCTCGCAACCGTGAACATGTGGACAAAATGAGAAAAATTTGCTGCACACCAACATCCGCCCAACAGGTTTATTGAAAGACTGCCACCAAGACTGTAGGAACGGACCAAGGGGTGACGACGTTTCACACATACATTGTGCTTCTTCAAAACCCAAAGCCCAAAGCTGTGTGAATCGTCGTCACCCCTTGGTCCGTTGTTATAGTCCTGGTGGCAGTCTTTCAACAAACCTGTTGGACGGCTGTTGGTATGCAGAAAATTTTTCTCATTTTTTCCTGATAGCCATACCTGTCTAATAGGCTTTTGCCAGCATCAGAATTAAATCTCTTCTCATACAATTCTATGGGAATGTAAACCCAGATTGCATAGGAAGGTAAAATGCACGTCAGAAGTAGGTCAACTGCAATTCAAATCACCTATCAATAAACTCAATCTGATTTTGCATGCAAGCTGAATGCACCTAAAAGCAAGCAGCATTTTCCAATCAACATAAGTCCAAAGCCTTTCAGAAAACCCCCTAAAGTTGAATAATGTCAATCTGTGGTGTAGCTAAAGCAATTAAACTTTTCACTATAGAAAAGGGAAGAGAAAGAAGAAGCACACCAAACACCTGTGTCCACTGCCTAAAGCGTAAAGACATAGCTGACTATAGCATATACAGTACTATGCAAAAGTTTTAGGCAGGTGTGAAGAAATGCTGTAAAGTAAGAATGCTTTCAAAAATATATTTTTTAAGTCTTAATTTTTATCAATCTACAAAATGCAAAGTGAGCAAACAGAAGCCTTTAGCTTATAACCAGCATAATTTCTTAAACTTGCGCACTCTGTACACTTGCACAAAGTCAGGGATTTTGCAGGATTAAAGCCAGGTGTATGATTAACCAATTATACTAAGCAGGTAATAATGATCATTAATTTCATACGTAGGGTGAAACACAGTCATGAACTGAAACAGGAACAGCTGTAAAGGAAGCTTAAGACTGAGTGAGGAACAGCCAAACTCTGCTACCTTGTGTCTTGTTGCCATGCTTAGTCTTGCCATGGTGTATGACCTGTGACATGAAACTGTCTTCCACAAGCTCACCTTATGAGGTTGTGGAGGTTGTGGAAGACAGTTTCATGTCACAGGTCATACACCATGGCAAGACTTAGGCACGGCAACAAGACACAAGGTAGTTGTACTGCATCAGCAAGGTCTCTCCCAGGAAAAGATTTCAAAGCAGACTAGTGTTTCAAGTTGTGCTGTTCAAGCTCTTTTGAAGAAGCACAAAGAAATGGGCAACGTTGAGGAAAACTGATGCAGTGGTCAGCCAAGGAAACCTAATGCAGCAGATGAAAGACACATGCATACTTCCCTTTGACATCAGAAATGTCCAACAGTGCAATCGGCACAGAAATGGTGGAAACCAGTGGGACCCACGTACACCTATCTACTGTCCAGAGAAGTCTGGCCAGAAGTGGTCTTTTTGGAAGAATTGTGGCTAAAAAGCAATGCCTCTGACGTGAAAACAAAGCTAAGCGACTCAACTATGCAAGAAAACACATGAACTAGGGTGCAGAAAAATGCCAGCAGGCGATCTGGACTGATGAGTCAAAAATGTAAATATTTGACTGTAGCAGAAGGCAGTTTGTTCTCCATCTGCAGGCAACAGTGAAGCTTAGTGGAGGTTCCTTGCAAGTTTGGGGCTGCATACCTGCAAATAGAGTTGGAGATCTGGTCAGGATTAATTATTTCCTCACTGCTGAGAAATACAGGCAGATACTTATCCATCATGCCATACCATCAGGGAGGCATGTGATTTGCCCGAAATTTATTCTGCAGCAGGACACTGACCCCAATCATACAGCCAATGTCATTGAGAACTATCTTCACCGTAAAGAAGAACAAGGAGTCCTGGAAGTGATGGTTTGGTTCCCACAGAGCCCTGATCTCTACATCATCAAGTCTGTCTGGGATTACAAAAATAGACATAAGGATTTGAGGCAGCCTTCATCCACAGAAGATTTGTGGTTAGTTCTACAAGATGTTTGGAACAACCTACCTGCAGAGTTCCTTCAAAAACTGTGTACAAGTGTACCTAGAAGAATTGATGCTGTTTAGAAGGCAAAGGTTGGTTGCACCAAATATTGATTTGATTTGGATTTCTCTTTTGTTCATTTACTTTCCATTTTTTTTTTAATTGATGGAAATAAACAATTAACACTTCTATTTCTGAAAGCATTCTTAATGTATAGCATTTTTTTACACCCGCCTAAACTTTTCACACAGTAGTGTATATTATTGTTTGTTCCAGTTTATTCCATGCCCTAGCAACAGTGGTAGGAAGAACACAACCTGATGTTAGGTGTCATTAAGAAGATCAAATGCTTTTTCGATGATCACAAAAAATGTCTAAAATGTCTTGAAGGGGATATAGGAGAAACACCAATGTGTTTGTGCTGGAGGAGGGATACAGGATAATTATCAATGTGTGTGCTGGAGGAGGGATATAGGAGGATGACCAATGTGTGTGTGCTGGAGGAGGGATACAGGAGAATGACCAATGTGTGTGGTGGAGGAGAGATATGGGAGAATGACCAATGTGTGTGCTGGAGGAGGGATTTAGGAGAATGACCAATGTGTGTGTGGTGAAGGAGAGCTGCAGGAGAATGACCAATGTGTGTATGTGCTGGAGAAGGGATATAGGAAAATGACCAATGTGTGTGTGCTGGAGGAGATATACAGGAGAATGACCAATGTGTGTTTCCTGGAGGAGAGATACAGGAGAATGACCAATGTGTGTGTGCTGGAGGAGGAATACAGGAGAATGACCAATGTGTGTGTGCTGGAGGAGGGATACAGGAAAATGATCATTGTGTGTGTGCTGGTGGAGGGATATAGGAGAATGACCAATGTGTGTTTGCTGGAGGCAAGATACAGGGGAATGACCAATGTGTGTGTGCTGGAGGAGGGATACAGGAGAATGACCAATGTGTGTGTGTGTGTGCTAGAGGAGTGATAATGAAGAATGACTAATGTGTGTGTGCTGGAGGAGAGATACAGGAGAATGACCAATGTGTGTGTGTGTTGGAAGAGGGATACAGGAGAATGAACAATGTGTGAGTGCTGGAAGAGGGATAATGAAGAAAGACCAATGTGTGTGTGCTGGAGGAGAGATACAGGAGAATAGGGATCGAACATCGAGTGTTCACTCGTTTGCTGAATACTGAACATTATGGGGAGTTTGAGGGAAATTCAAGCGCCCGCAGAATGCCCCATAATGAATGGGGAGACCGTCAATACACTGCGATCATTGGCCAAAGCATGCACCTGACCTGCATGCTTTGGTCAATCACAATGCGCTCTGCTGTGATTGACCAATCATGGCTCAGGGGGCTGAGTCTACGCCCCACACTATGTTAGGCTGCTTACATAGCAGCCGTACATAGTTTTATGAATGAGAGCAGCAAATGACCCTGAAGGGCCTGGTATGGATTTTGGGGGGGGGAACCCACACCATTTTTTTTTTCATTTTGGTGGTGGGTTCCCCTTATTATTCATACCAGAACCAAAGGGCCTGGTAATGGACTGGGGGGTACCCATACCGTTTTTTTCAATGATTTTTATCTATATTGCCGGGATCTGACAATACATTACAGCCGCAAGCAGTTTTAAATGACATTTTTTTCCTTTAGAAATGTAATTTTGCTGTGGTACTGTTCTAAACATGGGAAAGATGTTCTACTTTACAGGCATACCAAGGACACACCCCAGACACGATATATAAAGACATATTTAATTTCTATTATTTCACTTTAAGCATTATTAAAATCACTGCTCCTGAAAAAACAGTCATTTTTAAAACTTTTTCGCATTGATACATGTCCCCTGGGGCAGGACCCGGGTCCCCAAACACTTTTTATGGCAATAACAATGCATATAAGCCTTTAAAATTAGCACTTTTGATTTTTCATATACGTGTCTCATAGACTTTAATGGTTTTCACACAAATTTGTTCACAAGTTCGAACTGAACCGGGGGGGTGTTCGGCTCATCCCTACAGGAGAATGACCAATGTCTGTGTGCTGGAGGAGGGATACTGATGAAAGACCAATGTGTGTGTGTGCTGGAGAAGGGTTACAGAAGAAGGACCAGGGTTACAGGAGAAAGACTAATGTGTTTGTGCTAGAGGAGGGATACAGGAGAAAGACCAATATGTGTGCGCTGGAGGTGGGCTATCACCAGGTAAAGACCAATCTGTGGAGGTGTGATGCTACTGGAGAAAGAACAGAAAGATGCTGATTTGCACAGTGATTACTCCCCCCCCCTCCGGTGCCACAATTGGCACCTTTCAGGGGGGAGGGGGTGTAGATACCTGTCTAATACAGGTATTTGCACCCACTTCCTGGAATAGACTCCCACTGGAGTTACACCCCTTTCCGCACCCCCCCCCCGCTGTCTCCTAGGAAACACACAGGTCCCAGGAGATAGCGGGGACCAGTTAGGACATGCAGCGCGACTCACAGTAGGGAACCGGGAAGTGAAGCCTTCACTTCCTGATTCCCTCACCAAAGATGGCGGCGGCAGCTGCCGAGACCCGAGCGATTGATCGGCTTCGGCTGCCGACACCGCTGGACCCTGGGACAGGTAAGTGTCCATTTATTAAAAGTCAGCAGCTGCAGTATTTGTAGCTGCTGGCTTTTAATGTCTTTTTTTAGGTGGACTCCTGCTTTAACAACATTTTTAAAAATTTGAACTTGCCTTAAAATTGAATTTTTTTTAATGATTTGTTTCCCTTTATCTTTGCTTGACACATGTCTTCTGTTTTGAACAGTGGGTTGAAAAATGTTAGTTTTATTCACAATGATAACAAATCATCTTGTACTCAGCTCTGTTATTTCTGATTTCTCCGCAAAAAGTATAATTACTGTCTATAGCTAGCCAAACTGTCATTAGTTTTGGGTTACTATTAGCTTAATGTTGCCAACCATCTCAAATCATATCTCCCAAAATAGTTAGATTTCTTTACTCATGCAGATGTTTGAAATGTAATTTGTTTCCATTTTACCATAAGACAGATGCTTCAAGTTATTTTAGGTCCTATTTGAAGAGAAAGTTAAAATCACAAGTTCTTGAAGAGTTATGTTAGTGTAAAATATACTGTAAGCTAAAATTGTTTTTGTAAACCTCAGCAGATTTATACCAGCCTGTATCATCAATTTTCTTTTTTTGGCAAGAAAAAAAAGATTACTGTATGTGTCTTTAAGAAAATAATCTTAAAACTCCATATCTGTAGCAACAGAAAGCAATCATACATGTAAAGATTGGGTCCTTGTTCTATTTTTGGCTAGAATGGTCTAATATGTAACAAATGTGGCTAAACGTGCATATGATTTGAGGCATATGATATGGGTGTTTCTGCGTCCATACAGAATTACTGAGTTGTAAGTGAGTTGTGAGTGCACCAATGGGAATGGTCAAACAATGAACACCTGCAGACAAGTGTGGCTGTATGACTGAAATTTTCAGCTTGTTTGCTTAGTAAATATTGAATTAAAGTGATTGTAAAGGCTTGTTTTGTTTTTTGTTCTGTTATTTGTTTTTCTTTTAACAAACAAACAGGTTTATATTTACCTGCTCTGTGCAAAGGTATTGTAAAGAGCAGCCCCAAACCTCCTCTTCTGGGGTCCCCTGCCAGTGCTCTTGGTTCCTCCTCTTCTAGATGGCATACCTGAGGGTTGTTCCCGAGCTGGGTTGTGTATGTTCATAGACACACAGAGCATGGTTCAGCCCACCCCCTGCTCCCTCCTCACAGGATTTGATTGACAGCAGCAAGAGCCAATGGCTCCCATTGCTAAACCTGTCCTATGAATGCAGGAGGAGAGAGCCACCACTGACAGGCACAGTGTCTGATCAAATGAGGATGGGTAGGCAGGGAAGTTATAGGTAAGAATTTGGGGGGGGGTTACAAATGCTGGGGGGAATGTTTTACTTTAATACAGGGAATGAGTTTGTGTTTTTGGCATAGAAACAGCAGCTAGGTACATTCACATTCAAGCTGTAAGCCATAGGGGAAGAAGACTGCAGTCTGCAAAGATTGCAGGGGTGAACAGTTTAGGAAGAGGGATGCAAGGGAATCATAAGTGAACAGTGTTAAAAGAGGGTGGCAGGGGATGCAGGGGTGAGCAGTTTTGCAAAAGTATAATAGGGGATGCAGAAGTGAGCAGTATTGGAGGAGGGCAGTAGGGGATGCAAAAGTGAGCAACGTTGAAAAAGGGTGGTAAGGGATGCAGAGGTGAGAAGTGTTGGAAGAGGGTGGCAGGGAATGCAGAGTTGAGCAATGTTGGAAGAGGGCGGCAAAGGGTGCAGAAGTGGGCAGTGTTGGTAGAGGGTTGCAGGGGGTGCAAGGGTAAGAAGAGAAGTGTTGGGGATGCACACTTCCATGCTTTCCAACTTTTGCCCATGACAATGAGGGACATAATTTGGTATGTGTAGAGCACTGCAGACAAAATTGGGCATGACCATATGGCATATGAGTGTGGTTTTAAGATTTACCTGCATCAACTTTGATAAAAATCCCACCTGGCACTGGAAGATGTATCACAATAAGGACAGAAACACATCCATGAAGGTATTGTTTATTAAGAAAATTATTTATGTATTTGTTTAGCTAGCTGCAACTTTTAATTCTGTACAGTCTATTTATAATGCAACAATAGCTCTTGCAGAGAATACAGTGTTAATCACCAAATTCATTCCAAACAGGTTCAACATAAAATATATAGAAAACATCACTTCACACTGAGCTTTCTGCTGGGGACTGCAACACCTGTTGAGCCTTCTCACTGTATACACAGCATACATATGCCATAGACCATTTACCCACAAAATATGCACCTAACAGATACCTATTAAACCTCAGCACACTATTTTAAAAAAAATGAAACTGTTCCATTACACATGCTTTTCTGCATACAGACAACTGTAAAATAGACCTTCAGAGCTATTTAATGCACTTGAAGTGCAGTGGTCAGGAATATGTCAGACTGTATAAAACCCAGCGTATAGAGTGAAGTGGTCAGTTGTATGCAATGTACTAAATAATATATATTGTGCAGAGCTCAAGAGAGCATATCACATAGAGTTTAGGGGTCAAAAGTGCATAATGCACAGAATGCAGGAGTCAGGAATAAGTACTGTAGAGAGTGCAGGGGTCTGGAGTGCATAATGCACAAAGTACAGAGGTCAGGAGTGTGTAATATACTGATTGCAAGTCTCAGGAGTGTTTAATGCACAGAGCACATGAGTCAGAAGTGTACAGTGCACAGAGTGCAGGGATCAGGAGTGGTTATCACACAGAGTGCCGGGCTCAGGAGTATGCAATGCATAGTCTAGTGTACAGAGTGCAAATATTACCCCCTCCTTTCAGTACAAATTCCCCTTCTCCCATTCCCATACCCCCAGGACAGATATGACCCAACAGCCCTAAATGCCCCTCAGCACACACACACCCTCCCAGCCCCTTTTCAGTACTGACCTCTCACACTCTAGTACAGATCTCCTCCCTACCCAATAGTGGCGACTTCCTCCCCCTCCACAGTACAGACCCCATCTCCCCTTAAGCTCACTTACCACATAAAATGAGGAGATGCAGTGGCAGCAGAAAGTCCCCCCTCATTTATGCAGTGTGACTGGAACTGAGAAGGAGGTTCCATTTGAGTTTCCGTATGAATGAGCTACAATCAAATTTGCATATGAAAGTGCCTTTCAATTGTATTCATATGCAAATCCCGCCACAATCTCAGTTTCTGTATATGCCAATCAAACACACTGGCTCATTCATATGCAAATTCCACAACAATTTGCACATGAATGAGCTGTGAAAACAGTGTGCAGGTGCAGTGCCTTTGAGGGACACTACCCATATACATTGGACAGCTGGAGCAGGGTTTAAATGCAGTGCCACAGTTACTAACAATCCAGGACTGTTGGGAGGTATGTTTGTGTATGCAGTGTCTAATAAGTTGGGTTTTGAGATGTCAGGAGATAGCAGTATCTCCTCTCCTCCTGTCACAGCAGGCAGTCACACAGATTACAGGAGTGGTACACAGATTGGAGGAGTTGGCAGCAAAATTGACACATGGAAGAAACCTACACTAAATGACACACCCCTAGCACTGCATGGGCTGGACAGATGTTGTCATGATCAGGGGTCAGGTTTGGAGACAAGTGGCTATAGCAGTGGAAAGACAGAAACCAGCAGATTTCTCTGGTGGGTGATGCAGGTTCACCTGGCACATGGTCTAAGCACTAACAAACATTCACCAGAACTCCCAATGGTGGAGGTGGGTTTTGCTGCCTGCTAGTGCTAGTTTGTCGTCAGGATTAATCCACCAGGAGGTGAGCAAGTTGGGGTGCTGTAGAAGATGTATCAGGTAGGGATCAAGCGGGACTGTAGCCTGTAAACAAGTCAAAGGTTGATAGCAAATGGTTGCAAGTTGGGATCAAGTAGAGGCATAGTCAAGGAACAAGCCAAAGGTCGGTAAGAAATGGTTGCAGGTTGGGATCAAGTGGAAGCATAGTCGAGAAACAGACCAAAGGTTGGTAATGAATGATAATGAAGATGCGGATGGCAGCAACAGCAATCAGGAAGTGCAAAGGCATGGCTTAAATAGGAAGTTTATGGAAGGCGCAAGGAGTTAAAGGTTCACCAGAAACCAGCTAGAAATTAAGGTGGTCTAAGGGATCAGGCAGGAGCTCTCCAGCATCTCAGTTGGCTCAGCAAGAAGCATTACTGCCAGATGCAGTAGAGGTCCTTATCCAGGTCCTAACAGATGTATCACCTCCCTTGTGCTTACTAGAGATGGGCGAACGATTTGGCTCGAGCATAAGTTCGGGCCGAACTTTGGTTGTTCGGACGTTCGGTGAACACCAAACAATATGCGGTGATCGGGGCAAATTCAAAAGCTGCGGAACACCGTTAAAGTTTATAGGACACTAACATGAAAAATCAAAAGTGCTAATTTTAAAGGCTTATATGCAAGTTATTGTCATAAAAAGTGTTTGGGGACCCGGGTCCTGCCCCAGGGGACATGCATCAATGCAAAAAAAAGTTTTAAAAATTGACGTTTTTTGGGGAGCAGTGATTTTAATAATGCTTAAAGTGAAACAATAAAAATGAAATATTCCTTTAAATATCCTTTAAAAAATTCCTTTAAATAAAGCCTATCTGGCCCCCATCTAACAATTGTACATTTATCTTCTCAATCAGCGCATCACCCACAGTTATTACCTCTTGTATCTCTTGACCTTCCCTCTTAGATTGTAAGCTCTAAGGAGCAGGGCCCTCCGATTCCTACTATATTAAAGTGTATTGTATTTGTACTGTCTACCCTCAAGTTGTAAAGCGCTACGTAAACTGTTGGTGCTATATAAATACTGTATAATAATAATAATAATAATATCGTGCCTGGAGTGTGTCTATAGTATGCCTGTAAAGTGGCGCAGCTTTCCCGTGTTTAGAACAATACCACAGCAAAATTACATTTCTAAAGGAAAAAATTAATATAAAACTGATCACAGCTGTAATGAATTGTTGGGTCTCGGCAATATAGATAAAACTCATTGAAAAAAATGGCATGGGTTCCCCCCTCAGTCCATTACCAGGCCACATGCCCTCAACATGGGGAGGGTGCTTTGGAGTAGCCCTCCAAAGCACCTTGTCCCCATGTTGATGGGGACAAGGGCCTCATCCCCACAACCCTTGCCCGGTGATTGTGGGGGTATACAGGCGGGGGGCTTATCAGATTCTGGAAGCCCCCTTTAACAAGGGGACCCCCAGATCTTGCCCCCTCATGTGAATTGGTAAGGGGTACCATTTCACAAAAGAAAGTGTCAAAAATAGTAAAAAAGACAGGAGACACTTAGGGACAAGTCCTTTATTAAAAGATAAAAAAATAAAAATGTCCCGTGATGTCCATTCATCTTCTATCACGCCATCCATGAGCCGAAAAAAGAAAAAAAAAAGTAACACCTCCGCCTCAGCTATATAAGAACTGTCACCAAGAAGAAGCGTCACTCAGTGGGAGGCGGAGCTGTTGCGTTTTTTTTTTCTCTTTTTTCGGTTTGTTGGGACGCGTGATAGAAGATGAATGGACATCGCGGGACATTCTTATTTTTTTATCTTTTAATAAAGGACTTCCCCTATGTGTCTCTTGTCTTTTTTACAATTTTTGACACTTTCTTTTGTAAAATGGTAGGGGTATAATGTACCCCTTACCAATTCACATAGGGAGGGCTGGGATCTGGGGTCCCCTTGTTAAAGGGGGCTTCCAGATTCCGATAAGACCACCGCCCGCATACCCGCATACCCCCACAACAAGGGGCAAGGGTTGTGCGGATAAGGCCCTTGTCCCTATCAACATGGGGACAAGGTGCTTTGGGGGCTACTCCAAAGCACCCTCCCCATGTTGAGGGCTTGTGGCCTGGTACGGTTAAGGAGGGGAGGCGCTCTCTCATTCCCCCCTCTTTTCCTGCAGCCTGCCAGGTTGCGTGCTCGGATAAGGGTCTGGCATGGATTTTGGGGGAACCCCTACGCCATTTTTTTTACATTTTGGCGCAGGGTTCCCCTTAAAATCCATACCAGAACTGAAGGGTCTGAAGGGAAAAATGGGCCACTTTACAGGCATACTATAGACATTTTTTCACTTTTATTATTTTACTTTAAGCATTATTAAAATCACTGCTCCCAAAAAACATCCGTTTTAAAACTTTTTTTGCATTGATACATGTCCCCTGGGCAGGACCCAGGTCCCCAAACACTTTTTATGACAATAACTTGCATATAAGCCTTTAACCACTAAAAGGACCGAGCCTCTTTCTGAGATTTGTTGTTTAAAAACAGTTTTTTGCTAGAAAATTACTTAGAACCCGCAAACAATATACATTTTTTTCTAACACCCTAGAGAATAAAATGGCAGTCGTTGCACAACTTTCTGTCACACCGTATTTGCACAGTGGTCTTACAAGAGCACTTTTTTTGGAAAAAGTACACTTTTTTGAATAAAAAAATAAGACAACATTAAAGTTAGCCCAATTTTTTTTTATACTGTGAAAGATAATGTTATGCCGAGTAAATTGATACCCAACATGTCATGCTTCAAAATTGCGCCCGCTCGTGGAATGGCGACAAACTTTTACCCTTAAAAATCTCCATATGCGACGTTTAAAAATTTCTACAGGTTGCATGTTTTAAGTTACAGAGAAGGTCTATTGCTGGAATTATTACTCTCGCTCTATGGATCGTGGCGATACCTCACATGTGTGGTTTGAACACAATTTTCATATGCAGACGCTATTCACTTATGCATTCGGTTCTGCATGCGAGCTTGTCGGGACGGGGCGCGTTAAAATTTTTTTATTATTATTTATTTTACCTTTTATATTTTATTTTTACACTGTTTTTAAAAAGAAAAAATGTCACTTTTATTCTTATTACAAGGAATGTAAACATCCCTTGTAATAGAAAAAAGCATGACAGGACCTCTGAAATATGAGATCTGGGGTCAAAAAAGACCTCAGATCTCATATTTACACTAAAATGCAATAAAAAAATAAATACATTGTCATTTAAAAAAAATGATTTAAAAAAAAAAATGGCCCTTTAAGAGCTGTGGGCGGAAGTGACATTTTGACGTTGCTTCCGCTCAGCAATTGTATGGAGACAGGTGGGGGCCATCTTCTCCTCACTCGTCTTCATATACAGCTACTGACAGGACGCGATTGCCTCCGCCGCTGCTGACGGCTCCGGTAAGCGGCGGAGGGCACCAGATCGCAGTGGGAGGGGGGGCCCTCTCACGCCATCGATAAAAGTGATCTTGCTGCGAATCCGCCACAGAGACCACTTTTATCTTGTAGCAGACCGCCCGCTGAAGACGAGGATACCGGGGTTATGGCAGCTAGCTGCTGCCATAACAACAATATCCTCCTTCAAACAGCCGCAGTATAATGATGGCGGGTGGTCCATAAGTGGTTAAAATGAGCAATTTTGACTTTTCATGTCCATGTCCCATAGACTTTAACGGTGTTCGTTTGTTCGTCCGAATTTTTTGCCTGTTCGGATGTTCTGGTGCAAACCGAACCGGGGGGTGTTCGGCTCATCCTTAGTGCTTACTATGTATGTCTATTGATCTGCTCTGTAATGATTACATAACTGCAAGGTAGATCAACATACATACACAGCAGGCTTTTGGTTGCCAAAAATGTTTATATAAATAAAAGTATGGGAATACATATTTGCATTCTAATACTTTATTGTATAAATGTAAAATAAAGGTATGGGAATGCAAAATATACCTTTGTAACATTTGTAACATACCTCTATAATATTTATAATAGGCTGCCTTAACTCAACACTTAACATATTGCACCTTACTGCACCACAAGTAAATTGACCCTTACTGTTGGGGCATAGAGGGTTTCGAAAAAATTACCGGCTCTGGTCTCCCTATGTCTGACCATACACTAAACAATCTGATTGTTCAATTTCCTTTAGATCTACCATTAAAGATGTAGTGCGGGGACCTGCCTGATTTGATATTTATTTAATAAATTGGCAAATCTAAAGGAGATTGCACAGAGATTGTATAATCAGATTTCATAGACTATGGCCAGCTAATGATTGAGAACCGCTGTTCCATATCTAGGGCATTATTTGACTGCCATACCAATCATTTCAGTATTGATAATTTTAATGGGTTATGCCGTGTACACACAGGCGGACTTTTTGGCAGCAAAGGTCCGACGGTCTTTCCGACGGACTTTCGATGGACTTCCGATGGACTTTCTAATGAACGGACTTGCCTACACACGATCACACCAAAGTCCGACGGATTCGTACGTGATGATGTACGACTGGACTAAAATAAGGAAGTTGACAGCCAGTAGCCAATAGCTGCTCTAGCGTCGGTTTTCGTCCGTCGGACTAGCATACAGACGAGCAGATTTTCGACCAGACTCAAGTCCGTCGGAAAGATTTGAAACATGTTCCAAATCTAAGTCCATCAGATTTTCGACAGAAAAAGTCCGCTGAAGGTCTGATGAAGCCCACACACAGTCGGATTAACCACCGGACTCGGTCCGTCGGACCAGTCCAGCCGAAAATTCCGCTCGTGTGTACGTGGCATGACTCTCTTTATTTGACCTCTGTAGACTGGGCTGCATATGTCATACTTCTGGCCCATGCACTCTAAGCACATTATATACTCCTATACAAAATAATAGTGCAGTGCCTCAAAAGCATATAAAACTAAAAACATAAAGCATAAATGAATAATGCATTAACGTTCAAGTAATAAAGCTGAAATCCCAGTGTAATGTCCAATATAGTGATAGATATAGATCAATAACACCAGTGTTGATACAGCAATTCTTCTAATGAGTGCTCCAGTGATCTTTCACCACCAACAAGTGAATTTCAAACTCACCAAAGCGAGTAGCTGCCATCAAAGCAGCATAAATGCCCACAACAGCATGTTGATCCAGCAAGGAACATTGCAGCATAGGGACTCCAAGGACCTCTCCTTTAGAAAGCCCACAACTATGAATGATGAAGCTCACCAAGAGCCACAGAAAAGTTCCAGAATCAAGAATACTCCTAATGACTGCACTCTTTATATTATATTGTACAACAGTTGCTGGTTGTGAGGTAGTAAATACGTTAATTAGGTTCTTCCTGAAGGTAGACTGTGTGCAGAACAGCATATGTAATGGAAAGGTTTCATTTTTTACAACTGATTGTGCTGAGGTTTGTACACATATTTTTCAAGGGAATTTTTACTTTGCAAGGACATTTTTCCCAGAGCTTAGCGAATGTGGTGAAATTTCACTTTGCAAAGAATATGCAAAAAATATATATAAAAACAAAAACAAAAAAACAGGACTTGTGCTTGCAGATGATTGGATAATAAAGTCAGCAGAGCTTCACCACCTTTACCTATGGGTGCCAGTCAGTGAACGCCTCTCCTCATCCCTGCTATTGGAGGAGAAACCCCTAATGATTTAGATATATATTAACAGCAAAAATGACATCATATTTGCCTTCTAACATGCTAATGTGAAGGCCATGTGGATTCAGTATTAGGATTGAAAGACTTCATTAATTTACTACAAGGAGCCTATACTGGGCAGCACAGTGGTGTAGTGGTTAGCACATTCACCTAGCAGCAAAAAGGTTCACTGGTTCAAATCCCAATTACAACACCATCTGCCTGGAGTTTGCATGTTCTCCCAGTGTCTGCGTGGGTTTCCTCCAGGTACTCCAGTTTCCTCCCACTGTCTAAAAGACTTGCTGGTAGGTTAATCAGATCCTGTCTAAATTGGCCCTAGTATGTATGAATGTGAGTTAGGAACCTTAGGTTATAAGCTCCTTGAGAGCAGGGCCTGATGTGAATGTACAACGTATATGTAAAGCGCTGCATAATTTGACAGCACTATATAAGTACCTAAAATAAATAAACAAAAATATCCCTGTGGAGCAATTGTGTCATTCATCCTGACCATGCTATCACAATCCCTCCGGACTCATTTAGGATGTTAATGGCAGGGATTTGAAGTGAACAGAGCTGGACTGTATACAATTTTTATCCCCTGTAGTTTCCCAAGAGATATATGTATGTTGGCAGTGGCACATGACTATTTACAGATGTCCCACACCTTCTGGTAAAGCAGAATAAACTCCGAGAAACAAATCATGAGTACTTATATTCCATTGCTGTAAATCGTGTTCTGGGAGTACCAACCACATAATATAATAGCTGTGTGGTGGATGATTAAAAGTTATCTGTTATAGCTACTAGTTATATGTTTAATAAAATTGATATTTTATAATTGTACAAATAATTACTTTGTGCCAAAAATGTTATGACACCTAAAAAAACCCAATGCAACATATAACTTTTTTTTTCAATTTACATGGGAGTGTGGTGCCCTGATCTTGTTTCTGGTCCTTTCTCAGACAGAATGGATTATGATAATTTTCCTTCTCTAGTATTAACTACAGCCCGGATTTGAATAATGCTCCACATTTTTGGTATGCCTAAATAATAGCTCTTCCAACAAATTATGTCCATTTATACAACCAATAAATGTCCCCTGTGATAAATACAACCAACCACTGATAATTTTCACAATTCTAACAACATAAGTAACAAAAATGTCAGATTCGGGCAGAAAAAAAGCCTAATCCTCTGACTCCAAACCACATGTCTTGTGAGGAAACCCTGAAGCTTAGCATCTATATGTGTGATATATTTGACAAAAATAATATGGGACCCACTCATTCTAAATGCTGAAGACCATCGAAGTTATGTTACACATCACTGTTAATATAATGCAACTAATAACAAGTCCATAACAGGAACTAAGACTGATCTTTGAAAATCATATGAAATGTATGTCCAATCTGTCCATTCACCAAAGAATAAAATCAGATTTCTTCTTTTCTGTAAGCTAGAGGCACACAGAAAATCAGGGTCAGGTGTGATAGCCAAGGGGAGGTAGATCCTGTATCTTTTATGAGATCTGTCAACAAATGTTCCAGTCATTTCCACGTTTGAAGATCTTTCTTACATGCCTTGCACACAAAATCATGCACTTTCATAAAAAAAGAAAAAAGCTTAAAAAAATAATAATAAATAGATCCATAAATCATTAGATAATAATTACAGTATGTAGTGGGTGCTTAGGAATTGTGAAAGCACCCTAAGCAAAGTAGTGTCATAAGAAAAAAACAGTCAAGGTCATGACACTGGAAGCTACTGCTCCATGTTATTATGTGGAGCGGGGATGTGGAACAGGAATTTTCCTGTATATTCTGGAAAGTCCCGTTGTTTTCCTACTGTGGAGTGCTAGGTGGAGGACCTTTTATGTATAACATTTCTTGCCAACAGTCTATGCCTGCTCTTCATGTGTAAAAGTTATAACAGGGAATTTCTAAAGACTCTGAGAAGAATGTATGTTTTTTTGTTTTTAAAGTGTACGTAAATCCAAAACTTTTGTTTCAAATAGAGCAGGAGTAGGCAACCTTTGGCCCTCCAGCTGTTGCAGAACTAAAAGTCCCTTCGTGCCTCTGGGAGTAATTGTAACTGCCAGCCTTGCAATGCCTCATGGGAAATGTAGTTCCACAACAGCTGGAGGGCCCCAGGTTGCCTACCCCTGAAATAGAGTAAAGAATGGTTAAAGCCCATTTTAGATTAAACTTTGCTGTCTGTGCCCCATTAAGGAGACTCAACAGGAAGTGAGAGGAAACCTCTACAAAGTTCTGGGAAATCCTCTTAGCCAGTTGTCAACAGAACAGGTGTCCCCATTGAAAGATTTATCCTGACATATTGTTCTGATAACAATTGTAACATTTTGTATTTTTCATCACTTTCTGTCCTAGTGTCCCTAGGTCACATAAAGATGACAAAACTATCTTTTGGGGACAAAGAAAGTATTACGAACCCAACAGGAGGTCTAATTCTTCTCAAATCTATCCAAAACCCAACGATAGATACACTTTAAGTTTGCTTTGGTAGATGTAATCCCAAGGACTGGTTAGAACATGACATCTCTGCATCCAATCCACACTCAGATGAGGGATACATGAAAGGCTGTCAGTAGTATCCTAATGATATTTGCTGTGGCCAGTGTAGATCAGAGGTCACGCATGTTCCCACAAACTCTGTCCAACCTTCCGTAAATGTACCTCCCTCTAACCTCAAAGAAATACATTACTCTAAAATTGGAGTTAAATGGTGGCCTTTTATTGTGAAAAACACTATACATGCCTGATTGTCTCTAATACAAGTAAAAATAAATAAATAAATACAAATTCCATAAATATATCCCATACTTTGTAGACGCTATAACTTTTGCGCAATCCAATCAATATACACTTATTGGAATTTTTTTACCAAAAATATGTAGCAGAATACATACTGGCCTAAATTGATGAAGAAATTAGATTTTTTACTAGATATGTTTTATAGCAGAAAGTAAAAAAAAATTTGGTTTAAAATTGTAATTTTTCTTTTTTGTTTATAGCTCAAAAAATAAAAAACGCAGAGGTGATCAAATACCAAATAACGAAAGCTCTATTTGTGGGGAAAAAAAGGACATCAATTTTATTTGGGTACAGTTTCCCATCATCGAGCAATTGTCAGTTAAAATAACGCAGTGCCGTATAGCGAACAATGGCCTTTTCATGAAGGGACTAAATCTTTCAGAGCTGAAGTGGTTAAATAACTAACGAAGTCATGAAAAAAAAATACAACCATTTTATTAATATTCAATAAGCCACTGGATATTTTTTTCTTTCTTTAACCACTTCAGCCTGGGAAGATTTTCCCCCTTAATAAGCAGGCCATTTTTTGCAATACGACAATGCGTCGCTTTAACTGACTATTACGCGGTCGAGTGATGCTGTACCCAAACAAAATTTACGTCCTTTTTTTCCCACAAATAAAGCTTTCTTTTGGTGGTATTTGATTACCTCCGAGGTTTTTATTTGTTGTGCTATAAACAAAAAAAGGCCGACCATTTTGAAAAAAAAAAACAATATTTTTTACTTTTTGCTATAATAAATATCCCCCTAAAAAAATTATTCATCAGTTTAGGCCAATATGTATTCTTCTACATATTTTTGGTAAAAAAATCGCAATAAGCGTATATTGATTGGTTTGCGCAAATGTTATGACGTCTACAACATAGGGGATGGATTTATGGCATTTTTATTACAATTTTTTTTACTAATAATGGTGATTTTTAGAGGGACTGCAATATTGCGGTGGACAGATCAGACACTTTTGACTTTTTTTTGGGACCACTGACATTTATACAGCGATCAGTGCTATAAAAATGCACTGATTACTGTATAAATGACACTGGCAGGGAAGGGGTTAACACTAGGGGGTGATCAAGGGGGTAAATGTGTTCCCTGGGGGGTGTTTCTAACTGTGGGAGGAGGGAACTGACTGGAAGTACGTGGAGAGATCATGGTTCCTAATCACTAGGAACAGACGATCACTCTGTACTTCCCTGACAGAATGGGGATCTGTTTGTTTACATTGACAGGTCCCTGTTCTGCCTCTATGTGGAGCGATCGTGGGTGACCGGCAGACATTGTGGCTGCCAGCCACGCACATCAGCTCACATCGCCATGCAGCGGGCACATGCACGCGTCTGCTATAGCTGTTAAAGGGACCAACATACAGCTATAGCGATTTGTGGGAATGAGCCGACCTGCCGAAGTATAATGACAGCGGCTGGTCGGCAAGCGGTAAAGTGATTTTCTTAAAATAAACATGTTACACTTACCTGCTCTGCGTAATGGTTTTGTACAGAGTGGCCCTGAACCTTCTCTTCTGGGGCCCTCCACTCCTGCTCTTCCCTAAGTGCCCACATAGCAAGCCGGCTGCTATGGGGGCGCTCATGTGGGCTTTCCCTTAGCTTAATATTTCAGATGAACCTGCATCTGAGCTTGCAAATATGCAGGCAAAATGCTCCCAACTTCTGGACACAATGGTTTGTAGTTTTTAAGAGCAAGGTGGCCCCACAGAGAATCATATGACAAGAAGCTGCAGCCTCACCTAAAAGCTCTGTAAGACGCCTGCAGTTCACATTTCTGTTTTCCACATCTTGTTATAGTATTATGCCACGTACAAACGATCGGAATTCTTGTCGGAAGAAGCTATGATGGTTTTTCCGGCGGAATTACGCTCAAGCTTGTTTTGCATACACACGGTCACACCAAAGTCCGACCGTCCAGAATGTGGTGACGTACAACACGTACGACGGTATTAGAAAAGGGAAGTTCAATAGCCAGCGTGCCACCCTTTGGGCTCCTTCTGCTAATCTCGTGTTTATCTTGTGTTAGTAGAAGTTTGGTGAGAGGCGATTCGCGCTTTTCAGACTCCTGTTTGTGCTTGTGGGTTTGTATCTGGTTTTCAGTGCATTAAGTCAGTTCGTATCTGTTTTTCAGTGTGTACTTGTCCGCTCGTTACTGATTTTCAGCTCGCTCTTCACAGGCCTTGCTATTCAGTGCCTTCTGTTTAGTTCGTTCTGACCAGCCAACCATTTTGAAGCCATGTTGCAGGTACGTGCTCGTCGTAGAGTTTGTGCTGTGCAGGGGCTTGGTGTAATAATCCTAATTATGTTGCCTCAGTTGGGCCTGAGGCCAGACTTTCAGAAACTCCAATGACCTGGAAGCTGGCCATCCTGGCTTGCCTCCCCAAAGCGCCCGTGAAGTGCGAGAAAAATATGTAGAATATGTAGAATATTTTACGGGTAGGGGGCCATTGCTATGCCAGCACATTTTGAATAAATGTTCTCTTTTATCAGATCAAATCTTGATTTTCATTTACTGCTTGGGTTTCTTTTAGCTGTCTCCTAGGATCTCCTAGTGCACTTGTAGTGCCAAGTGGTTTTTCCATTGTCATTGTAAGCACCAACTTAACACAAGAAATGGTATTAATCATTGAAAGAAGAAGCCACACATTGTTGAGTATAAAACCTTTTACTCCATGCACATTCACATGTGCGTTTTATAAAACATTTGGCGGTAAAAAAACACTTTTTTTTTCAAAGTTTTACCTTGAAATTTCTAAAAAAATACAGAAACAGGCATGTTTACAAACATAACATACACAACTCTGGAACTTACAAAGTTCAACATTGCAAAAAAGAAGGCAATATCAGACATTTTATAGTGTGAAAAAGGTCTTGATCTTGCCTTCATCAGATGGGGTGAAGTCACTCCTGTAAAAGCCAAATTTAGAAGATGCACACAAATTGTGAGTCAAAATGGGGATTTCCTTTCTGATCCCATACCTAATGTCAACATGTGCTATCTCCCATCATGGAGGATCAATGGACGTGTTTTGGGGGTGCAACCACTTCCTCTCACCTACTAGAGTTGGGAGGAAGGGGTTGCGCCCACAAAACGCATACATTGAAATCCCCTGATGGCAGATAGCACATGTTGACACACTGTGTGCATCTTCCAAATTTGGCTTTTAAATTGTATTAAAGCTTTAGATAAAATTATTGTAAAAAATAAAAAAAAAAATTCCAGGAATCTTTTTAGGATTTAAATTCTCCCTAGTAGATCAATAATGTTCTTCAGTCTTTGTTCAATCTCCTTGGTTTTTTCTTTGATAATGTCCAAATCACGACTATAAAACATGATTTCCTGGACATGACTCATCCATTGTGCACTGTTACTGGTGAAATGACTCGATTTTTGTACCACAACCTGAACATCACCAAAAATAAATACATAATACACACCATGTATTATAAATATGCAGGCATACATCTATTACCTGAATCTGTGGTGTCTGACACTGACCTGTTGTGGTGACAATCTCCACCACATCTCCTTCCTCCACATCCTCAGGTTGTGACTTTTGTTCCCCTTCTTCAGGAGGTGGGGGGGTCCCTGCTGTCCTCATATTTTCCGAGTCTTTGCTCCCCTATGGGAATGAAACAAAAGGTATACTTAAAGCGGAGTTCCACACAAAAATTGAACTTCCGCTTTTCGGAACCCCCCCCCTCCGGTGTCACATTTGGCACCTTTCAGGGGGGAAGGGGTGCAGATACCTGTCTAAGACAGGTATTTGCACCCACTTCCGGCATAGACTCCCATGGGAGTCTATGCCTCTTCCTGTCCCTCCGCGTTGTCTCCTGGGAAACACACAGCTCCCAGGAGATAGCGGTGACCAGTTACGATGCGCAGCGCAACTCGCGCATGCGCAGTAGAGAAAGGGGAAGTGAAGCCGCAACACTTCACTTCCTGATTCCCTCACCAAGGATGGCGGCGGCAGCTGCTGAGAACCGAGCGGATTCTCGGCGTCACCTGCCGACATCGCTGGACCCTGGGACAGGTAAGTGGCCATTTATTAAAAGTCAGCAGCTGCAGTATTTGTAGCTACTGGCTTTTAATATTTTTTTTTTTTGGCGGTTTAGGTGGACCCCCGCTTTAACACACAGATATTTGAGTCCAGAAATAGGAATATGAAACATTGCTTGGAAGTGGGGTACAATTGTCTGTTTTGGCAGAGTTCAGAGCTGAATACATGATTTTTTCCCTTACCAAAGCTGGAATACTTCCCTTTTTTGTTCAATTTTCACACATGTAGACAACCCAAGTATCCACTGGAGCACCTGTGTGGGACACCCTAAAGAGTTTGTTCTTGTGTCCCACACTAGTGCTCCTGAGTCCAGATGTGTAAACAGCTGCTAAGTGTCCTCTCCTTACATTACACTGAATCAAGTTTGCAATTCATTCTAGTTTGAAACACATCTAGACAACAATATCCTAAACTTCTTTGAATACAAATTATCATGACCAAATGTAGTTAACCCTGTATCTGGCAAAAACAGCGTATGCTGTTTTTACCAGATACAGAAACTAACAATGTTTACTACGACCGAATACTGTGCCCACGAACATGAAAGTAGCCATTTTAAACTGTACAACAGTATAGAAAAACACATGGCGTAGCATGCAAGTAATAATAAGAAGAGGAACACATGACAACTACTTACTTTTTAGAAGCACTTTCTTGATCATTCTGTACTGATCCTGCTCTCTTAATTTGAGGTCCAACCAGCGTTTCCTCAATTGCTTGGATCGTCGTACCCCAAAATTCCGGCGCAGACTCTTCACAACTTTAGTCATGATCTTGGCCTTTCTCACATTTGGGTTTAGGTACGGTCCATACTTCCCATCATAGTCGTCCCTCTTCAATATGTTGACCATCTTCACCATTTCTTCAAAGGACATATTTGAGGTCTTAAATCTTCTCCTCCTGGATCGGGATGTTTCTTGCTCCGGGCTTTCCTCCTCGTTACTGCTATTAAGCACCTGCTGTGTCTCCGCCATGTCGTCGCCCACTGCGACGAAAGAGACGGAGCGGGGAATATCCTAGAAAGAACGTCAGGGGCGGGCGACGTGGGCGTAGTTTCACGCATGCGCAGTGTACATAAAGCGTAACATGCGTGCGTCGTATGTACGATCTCTGAGTGGAGGAAGGTGTAGCGGAACCCCCGATCGTTATAACGAAGGTACAATTTTATGTTGGTGTATCAGTGGCCTATACTGCTTATAGATTAAGGCCTATATTGGGTCAAGATTAGAAGAGTTTCGCCTGACATTAGGATTTGTCTTGTGTTGTGTCTTGCAGAGAAAATGGATCTATTCAATGATGAGGAATTTATGCCCATATTCATTGATATGTACAGGGAGCTGCCCTGTCTGTGGCAGGTAAACCACCCCTATTATAACAATCAAACAAAGAGGAAGGCAGCGCTGGATCAATTGGTGGAATTTGTGAAGCCGGTGATCCCCACAGCAGACATCCCCTATTTGGAGGCCCTAATTGGTGGCATGAGGAGCACTTATAATAGGGAGCTCAAGAAGGTCCAGGATTCCCTGACATCAGGAGCTGCAACAGATGACATTTAGGTCCCAAGGCTGTGACTGCATTTTCTGGCCGGCCAGACTGAACCCAGGCCAGCACTCTCCAATCTTCCTTCCGCACTTCTTTCCCCCTCAGCTGAGGCTTCTGACATCCAACCTGGGCCTTCCAGGCAGCAACATGTGGAGGAGCCCAGCTTGAGCCAGGTATAGCATTCTTCAAAATATTTCTGGTTGTCAAATTAATGATGTTAAATATATGCTAATTTTGATCACTAATTTCTGATTTCACAAAGTGGTTTACATATCAATAGACAGTAGTGGCCACAAATGATTGGGACAAGAATGAAAAATGCTCGGGTCAGAATGATAGTCTTTTCTATTTATTAACATTAAATTTGCAACAGTCATGAATGGAAAATTGTGTGTGATTGATGAACCAAAAACTAAAACGATGTCCCTTTTTCATACACAGGAAAACCTCAGCCAGGCCATGGAAAGTGGCAGCCAGGAGGTGGCCGGGCCCAGTAGCCTGCCAGAATCGCTGCTCCCTCCCCTCCGCCTTCCACCAAAAAGTGGCAGGAAGAGGAGTAACGTGAAGTAGGCAGCAATTGGCCTATTTATGAAGGCGACTGCGGCCCTCAGAACCCCCCACAGTGTTCAAGAGGACTTTGCATACATTACAGCATGCAAAATGCTGGAAATGAAGGATGGCCAACACCTCTTATGTGAGGAAGTGATGTTACAAGCCCTAAACCAGCGCTTGAGGGGCCAACTCAAAAGTCAAAGCCACATTTGTGAGTTGAACCATGGTCCTCCTCTTCCAGGTCCTCCTCCTCCACCTCCTGCCACACCTCCAATACCACAGCCACAGCCTGGAAGGAAGCGTCTAAGGAAGACCTGGGTTCAGTCTGGTCTGGCAAAAGATGCAGGCTGTTGTATGACCACAGCCTGGGGACAGATATGTCATCTGCTGCTGTTCCTGATCTCTTGTAGTCCTGGACTGGATTGTGCTCACTATTATAAGGACTCCTCAGGCCACCAATTTTGACTGTAAAATTATTGATGTCTGCCCCGAGGTACAAAGGCTTTGCAAATCTCACCAGTTTCTCCAGCGTTGCCTCCCTCTTTATTTTGTTATAACCCAGAATAAATGGATATTTTGTTTTCAGAAATACTTGCCTATGTGTTTTACTTCAAAAAGGACAGTTTTTTTGAGTAGGCAAGTATATTTAAAAAATACAGTGTCAAATTAACCAAGGGACACCAACCAACCTCATTGAGATTCACAAAGACAAGATAATAATGGTGTTGTGGAAATGTGACATACAAAAAAAAATGGAGATCACCATAAAGTAATTAAAAAAACAAAAAAACAAATGAAGATCACTATAAAATAATTAAAAAACAACAGGAGATCTTGATTCCAAAAAAAAATAAAAAATGACTATAAAAATAAATTATAAACATTATTAGGGAGATTCAGCTTTAAAAACCAAAAAGATTATTCAGGACATCACGAGAAATAATAAAGAAATACGTTTGTGAGAAGTCTGTGTGAATATGAGCAGCAAAACAACTTTATTCTTCTTATAAAGCATTATAAAGAAGAGAATGCGCTGCATTGAAAGATTTAAAAATATGCAGTGTGACGAATGTGCCATCTCCATTATGAACGGTTGTCTTACCAAACTGAGCGGCTCCATCTCGTACTTGATTCTGAGCATGCATGGTTTTTTGCGCGTCGGAATTGCATACACACAAACTGAATTTCTTTTTCCGTCTGGAAAACTGAGAACATGTTCTCAATCTTTTGCTGGCGGAAATTCGGCCAGCAAAAGTCCGATGGAGCATACACACGGTCGCATTTTCCGACCAAAAGCTCTCATCGGTCTTTTGCTGACTGAATTTCGGATCATGTGTACGCGGCATAATAGCTGATCCCTGTACACTTCTGCTGTGGTGTTTTTGTATACCTCCATGATCCAACTTTTTTACTAATAAAGGCACTTATCATCAGACCGGTGTGCGGCTTCCAGATCCCTTTCGCTTTTCTCTGCCTTACGCGGCATAATACTCGTCTTATCAAAACTGGAATTTCTTTGGCTTCATTCTGAAGCACTAACCCCTTCATTAAAATGCTTTTATTTAAGTAATATGCTGATGATCTCAAGCAAAATTAGTAATTCTGTGAAGGAGGATAACAGCCTTGGGCAGCAGAAGCTTATTTTGAATTAGCAAGTCTCTCTTCAAAATTGGGTCATATCATTTGCCAGTGCATCAGTAACCTGAACAGCACAGGGGTGAGAAGCCAACAGCTCAGAGACAGGCACAAATTAACCTTTATGCTGCTATTTGGCCCTTTGCAAAGACCTATGTCAATAGACAAGGCCAGCATGGTCAAGCTGGAAACACAAGGCTAAGATATATACACTGAAATAGAAACAAGTGGCACTCCTAAACAATCAGTCTCATCTTTTTGCCCCAAGGGACTCATTCTATAGTTACGGAATGAAAGTAAACGGACTGATTTGTGCTGGCTTGATTACAGAGGCTCATAAATGATTGAGATGCTGGGAACCATACTTCAGTTGTTTGTAAGATGAATCTAATATATTTTCAAATCATCTTGTGCATCGTATATTCATAACATGCAGATTGGGATCTCATTTTACATGCAAAACAGTTGTTTTTTTTAACATTTTTCTTCCATTGTTTTTAGTATGATCTACTTATTGATTATTATATTCATCTTTATTTTCATTTAGTTTATCAATGTCAGAAAAATAAAGAGACTGGACATTTTTGTGTAAATTTCCATATATGCAATCAAAGGAGCGACTTGTGTATAATAAATTTAGCACGAGTCTGATCTGCAACTGAGCATTAGCAGCAAGTCAGTCAGACAAGACTGACAGATTTTTTTTTCTGATCTCTATGATTATATTTATTGCTCTCCTTTATTATTATATTTTCATTCTCCAGTGTAATAAAAACGAATGTTCCATCAAATAGAATTATACTACAGAAATTGAATGTTTATAGGATTTTTTTGTCTTATGATTACAGAAAAGACTTACATCTAACAACATGTGACATTTCACATATCTTATTAATAAAACACTTTTTTATTAATGGTAGCCTTCTTGCATTTGTAACTTTGGTTCTGGGTTGACTTCCCTACAGGGTCACTATCTGCATTGAGTATTTGCGTGGGTTTCCTTCCACAACCTAAAATCGTATTTGTAAGTTAAATGGCTTCTGAAGAATGTAGACAAAATAGCCATTCCCAGTTAGGGTAGCCAAACAGGTATAGTGAGACTTTATAAAAGATGTATGGGCTTAGAAGTATGCAAACATTTATACCCACCTAGGTGGATGTAGCATCAGTCTAATGCTGCATCTGTCCCCTGATGGCTCTGCAGTGAGAACTGAGTGATCAAACACTGCTGATCATTTAATTCTCCCCCTCTACTCTGAGCAGAGAGCCATGACTGTCAGTCTCCAGCTCTCTGCTCTGCCACTCAGCAGATAGCTGAGAGGCAGAGCCAGGTGCCGGTGCAGGCACCTGGGTGGATCCCGAACATATGGCCAGGATCTTTCCTGAGCCAGTACTGGCTAAGTGACTTCAGCTGATAGCAGACTTTAGCCAGCTGTCAGCTGAAAACAGGTCACAGAAGTGCAGAATGAACTGCAATAGTGTGACCTACATGGACGTCCACAAGGGGGGCATGGGGGGTCAAGCGCCCCCACTGGAAGCGGGTGCACAGGGTGCACTGCACCCAGGTGCCACAAGCTGAGACAGAGGAGAGGCACCAAAGCTGTCAGTACTGCCCGGCTCCTATCACGAGATCTGCACACACAGATCCTCTCAGTCTCCGGGAGCTTTAGGCAGCTGTGTGGGGGAGGGGCACTGATGTCATCCTGCAGGAGCCCAGGAGCAACAAGATCTACCATGCTGCTAAAATTAGGTCAGTAAATGTGGAGTGGTGCACCTTCGTGTAATGGGCTGTGCCCACCATATCATGTGCTGTGCCCACCATGTCATCTGCTGTGCTGTACAGTGCCCACCATGTAATGCAGTGTAGTGTGCCACCTTTTAAATGTGCTGTGCCCACCATGCATCTGCTGTGCTGTAAAGTGACCACCATGTAATGCGGAGTAGTGTGCCCATTGTGTAATGTGCTGTGCTCACCATGTCATCTGCTGTGCTGTAAAGTGCCCACCATGTAATGCGGAGTAGTGTGCCCTCTGTGTAATGTGCTGTGCCCACCATGTCTTGCGGTGTGGTGTGCCCACATGTGGTGTGATGTGTCCACTGTGTAATGTACAGTGTCCATTGTGTAATGTGCTGTGCTCAACATGTAATGCGGAGTGGTGAAAAAAAAGTAAGAGTAAAAAGACTAAGTTAAGGGGGGGGGGGATCTATTCTATGGGGGACCTGCCCTGGCTTGTTCTAAAGGGGATCTATATGGGGGACCCTGGCCTGCCCTGCCCTTTACGTGATAATAACTAAGCCCCTCCCCTTCATGACATTGTCGAAAAGGGGCAGGAGATACACAGGTCCCAGAAGACAGCAGGGGTCATTCAGAAAGTGCAGCGCGACTCGCGCATGCGCAGTAGGAAACAGGTTGTGAAGCCATAGTTTCCCTTAGTAAGGATGCCAGTGCCTGCACCCGGAGCCGAGGGATGGGTCGGCTTCGGGTGCCGACATCGCGGGCTCCCTGGACAGGTAAGTGTCCTTATATTAAAAGTCAGCAGCTACAGTATTTGTAGCTGCTGACTTAATTTTTTTTTCCAGGCAGAAATCCACTTCAAGCTGGCTATACATTATACAATTTATTTTGTTCAATTTCCTTTGATTTTTACCTTCAACTCTGTAGTGCAAGGGCTTGCCTGATAGCATACAATAGGAAAGTGTTTAGGTTTGACCTCGTATTATATGGTTTTGGTAAATCTAAAGGAAAATTCTACAAGAAAATTGTATAATGTGTAGCCAACTTAGACTTTGGCTTCTGAAGAAATCTGTCTTAAATTCACAATTTGGTTATAATGCACATCATACCCTGTATATGGTAGGATGCAAACATTTGTATTTAGGGATTCAGTGACTGTCATAGATGGCAACAAGATGCAAATGGACATTGTAGTTAAAGTGATTGCAAAAGTTATTTATTTTTTTTTAAATAACAAACAGGTTATACTTACCTCCTCTGCACAAGGGTTTTGCACAGAGTGGCCCCAATCCTCCTCTTCTGGGGTCACCCAGTGGCGCTCCTGGCTCCTTCCCGCAGTGTCCCCTCAGAGACCCACATTCCAAGAGGAAACCTGTGCGGGCCCACTCCTGAGTCCTGCTGCTGCGTCCATTGACGGCAGGACTCGGCCCCGCCCCTGGCTCCCTTTTCACTGGATTTGATTGACAGCAGTGGGAGCCAATGGCTGCGCTGCTATCAATCTGTCCAATGAGGATCCGAGACAGCGGCTGGAGCTGCTGTGCTCGTCCCCACCGATGGAACGATCCAGGTCAGGTAAGAAAAAGGGGGGCTCTGGGGGGCTGCTGCACTACAGAAGGTTTTTAAACCTAAATGCATAGAATGCATTAAGGTGAAAAACCTTGAGGGTTTTCAAATCCCTTTAAGTGCTGCATTTTCTATTCAAACACATGCATCTGTGTTTGAATGCAAAATGCAGAGATTGATGAGAAAAGGCTATGTTTGGCCTTTTTAGCCTGCAGTTCAAAAGTACTTTCATGGTATGTAATGCATCATGAGAAACGCAACACAAAGCAGTTCAAACACAACTGCCATGTGTACTTGTACTGCTCCATTAAAGTCAATGTGATTTTGCTGCCCTGCGTTTAAAGTGTATTTCAAATGCATGTCAAATTCAGGAAAACACCACATAAGCCATTAATGATCTAGGATTGTTTTTGTAAGTCCAGCTGCCCTCAAATGCCTTAAAAATCATACTCACCTTGATGGCTGCATCACAAATGCCAGCTCAGTTCTACCTCAAGAACTGAGTGATCAAACAATGCCGATCGCTCAGTTCTCTCCTCCACTCTGAGCAGGGAGCCTTGTCTGTCACTCACTGGCTCTTGGCTCTGCCCCTGCAACATTTACTTGAGTGCTGGGCTGTGGAGAGGGCGGGAGGGGCTGGCTCAGGCTCTCTGTGGCTCACGGAGAGGTTAAGCCTGCTTCCGGTCCAGGCTTCCGGGCAGATCCTGGCCATATGGACCACAGTGGACTTTAGCGGACTATTGGCTAAAAACGGGGCACAGGAGTGCAGAATAAACTCCTGTGATCCATTGGAGAAGTATAGCCAAAAAGCTTTGGTTGCACTTCTTCTTTAAGGACCCACCCAAATGATACCTACTGTATTAAATGTTTAGACATGTCATTGATCCATGCAGCTGTTGGTAATCTAAAGGGCACTGTATAGAGTTTATATAACCAAATACAATCAAATTGTGTGTGGCCAGCTTTAGATTTGTTCAAAAACTCTGATAGGGGCATTAGATTGTATGTTCTGATGCACTTTATACTATGTCAAGTTATGTGTAATATAGCACATTTAGATTGGCTCTGTTGCAAGATCTGTTAATAACTGTGTTAGAAGGCAGTGTCCCATCAGCAAGTGCAAATGTTCTTATAATGAAATACATAACCTTATAATTCCTTATGAAAAACCTCCATATTAAGATTGTTGAACTATGTGCGCCCTTTGTTTATTTTTAAACCGTTTCATTATGGAAAAGATACCTGTTGTTCCTGCCACTTACTTTCACTTCCTTCCTTATGATGGAAATGATTTGCAGGCTGCTCCAGCCTCTGCAGCATTGCCACTATCACGGGCATGCCCCCACTTCCTCTAAAGCATTCTCTGTCCCTTCCAGCTCCTGTCTACCATTGTAACAGGCAGCCACATCGGCCAGGGTGGTCCAGAGCATATGACTGACAATGACTCCTCCAGAGAACCTTGCTGTCTTTATACCATGGGGTTCATTTAATAAGACCGGAGAGTGACAAATCTGGTAACCAATAAGCAATAAGTGTTTTTTTGTCAAAGCTTAATTGAAGAAGCTGAAGTTAGAAGCTAATTGGCTACCTTACACAGTTGCACCAGATTTTGCACTCTCCAGTCTTAGTAAATCAACCCCAATGTATATTGTTTACTGTAGCCAAATATTTGTTTTTTCTGCACTCCAGTCTGCATGGCTTAGAGAGAAGGTTTTGAATAAGCCACAAAGACGTCATCAAGACACTGAGGCCGGCCATACATGGTTTGAATCTTGGCCGGTTCAGTAGGAAATGGCCAAGATTCAAACTATTAATGGGCAGACTGAATGTACCATTGATCAATCAACTTGGGTACAAACAGCCTGCCGGATTCTCTTGCGATTATCACAAGCGGCTGCTATAGCCACTATGAAAAAAACACTATCTTCTCCCGGCGGGAGGCGGCCTCCCCCACCCACCCCCCACTGGGAGAATACCTTGTGCCGGTGTCCTGTCGAGAAAGGACCCCCGTTGGATAGTGTCCGCCCTGTACTGCGCAGGCCCAGCGCTTGCGCAATACGGAGGATAAAGGAGACGCCGAAAGTCTCCGAACATGAACAGCTGTTCATCAGGTGTACACGGCGCCTGCGTAATTAGGACTACATTGTGCCACATGCTCCCGATGCTCGTGCAACTCTGCAAGGGGCGGATGTATTCAGAAAAGGCCGCATGATGGGCAGAGCTCATACGATGGCAAAGATGTGTAGTTTATTGAAAAAAACACCGTGAAAACCAGCCCCAACTTATCAGCTCTGCCCATCATTGTAAAATACGGCCTCTTCTGTAGGCATCCGCCCCTTACATGCTTCTCAATAATACATCCGCCCCTTTGAGAAATCCACCCCCATCGTATAAGCTCTGCCCATCATGCGGCCTCTTCTGTATGCATCCTCCCCTACAACCGCCCCTTGCAGAGTTGCACGAGCAATGGGAGCGTGTGGCACAATGTAGTCTTAATTGCGCAGGCGCCGTGTACAGCTGATGGACAGCTGTTCATGTTTGGAAACTTTCGTTGTCTCTTTTGTCCTCCGTACTGCGCAAGCGCTGCGCCTGCGCAGTACAGGGCGGACACTATCCGACTGGGACCTTTCTCGGCAGAACACCGGCAGGAAGGATTCTCACATCAACACTGTCTGTGTTGATGAAGAAATTGAGCGAATTTCTTTCCTGCAACCCGTGGTGTGTATGGCAGGCCTAAGCTATAACTTAATCCCACTCAACAATCCAGACCTTGAAGATCTGAAGAAAAGAAAAGTAATCATGTGACTTGGACAAATGCAATTAAACAAAGGTTTCTGGGCAATTTCAATTTTAGCATTTGATAAATAAAATAATTGTAAATTCTGTGCCCTACCTAAGGCTTACCATACACAGAAAAATATGACTATACAATCAACTTTAGATATACCAATACTATGTAATATGAGGACCTAACTAAACTATCCAATCATCTGTATCCAATTAAGATGGTCCTTCCATTACATAGTTGTTGGTAGATCTAATGGAAATCGTATAATCAGATTGTAACATGTGTGGTGAGTTTAACAACTGGGGAGAGCATCTTGGTTTACAGTCACTTTAAAATAGAACTAAGGCTGCTTTCATACTGAGGTGCTTTGCAGGCGCTAAAGTGCTAAAAATAACGCCTGCAAAATGCCCTATATGAGCCACTCAATTGATTCCAATGTGAAAGCCCTGAGGGCTTTCACACTGGAGCAGTGCGCTTGCAGGACGGCCAAAAAAGTCCTGCAAGCTGCATCTTTGGAGCGCTGTAGCGCCCCTAAAGCGCCCCTTCACATTGAGAACAATGGGGCAGCGCTGCAAACCCGCCCGCAAAGTGCCACTGCAGCGGCGCTTTGCGGGCGGTTTTATCCCTTTTTCGGCCGCTAGCTGGGGTTAAAACCACCCCGCTAGCGGCCGAATAGTGCCACTAAAACAACAGTAAAGCGCCACTAAATATAGCGCCGCTTTTCCGCCAGCACCCGCCCACCTCAGTGTGAAAGTAGCCTAAAGGCTGAACCTATTTTTGTAGCGTAAGGGAGGGTATAACCCCTGCCAGTTTTTTTTTTTTTTTGCCATCTGTGTTTCATTAAGGATAGTTCCCTTCACTTCCTGTCCCATAGCTAAAACTGGAAGTGAAAGGAAATCAAAAGGGTCACCAGAACATGAGTCCCTATTTCCCTTCTATTCCAGTTCTGATGACATCCCAAAATGTGTGATTTTCTTTTCGCTTTTGATGATAATGGTAAACAGGACAAATAGAGAGGGTGAATTAGACACAGACAGCAATAAAAAAAAAAACTTGCAGGTCTTCTAATCTCTCCTTACTCTATCCAAAACAAAACAAAAAAAATGTCTTGTTATACTTTAAATACTTCTATCCACAAAAGCAGTGATAGCACATCCTACACTGATTTAAAAGAAAATCTGATTTTTAATTTTCCTGTACAGATTAGGGGTGCACTTTGACACCATTCACATGTTGTAAAATATTTATGTATGTATATTCCAGAGCCGTTTAATTTCACATTAAAGTGAGGAAAAAGATTACAGAAAGGATATCTTTTCTGACAGCAAAATAGTCTTCAGCTTTCTTAGCTATAGAGCAAACCCATACTAATGAGAAATTGGTTCAGTAATTGGTATGCTGTAGATCAATTCATTGCTTGAGTCACTTAATGTATTTGCACTCATATGATAATTATGACGGTGACTGGTGTAGTTGTTCTGTATCTTAAGGCTTAAGAAATGCTTAATACATTGTGCTACATATGAAAAAAATGCTTGATTAGTGAACTGCTTGTTGATTTAAGAACTTGATGTTCCAACAGTGTGCCAGCTTTTGGCAGTAGGAGTTCATCTTTCTCTTCTAACTAAAGCAGACCTGGCTCGTTGGTAAGAAAACAGGGGAAATTTCCCAAGTGCTGCATATTTTAAATAGAAATAGTGGGACATGGTGTTGTTTAGTATTAAGCTTTGAAATAAATGGAAGGTGCTTAGTGGTGATTTGAGTTTATGATACCCAACTACTCATACATAAGAGCTACTCATCCATAGGTGTGCGCAGCCTATTGCATTAGGGTGTGCACCCAAATGTATTAAAACATGGACGGTGTTAGTAGGGCTGTGGACTTGTTAGTAGAGCAGTGGACGGAGTCAGTCATTTTTTGTTTATTTTATTTTTTTATTATAATGATGCGACCTAACACAACCTGATTGTAGCAGTGGCAAGCCTCCATCCCTGATATGTATTAAACAACAGAAAGAAGAAAGAAATGGGACTTTGTGTGAGGCAGGTCACTGAATGGATACCTTATTCAAATCATTTATAAAATTATTTATTAATAACAAATTACGTTATAGAGAGTGTCAATCTGTAAATACAGGACACAATATACTATGATACACTTGTATGAATATATAGTTGTTATACAGAGTAAGGTAAAACATAATAAGCATTATAGTTACATAAAAACACTCATCCATTTATAAAAATTCAATGAACATAATCGATTGCTCATGGTGAGCCAAACTTGTCTAGGCATCAGTTCGATGTAACTCGATGCACGTTTCATGGCTCATGCCAATCATCAAGAGTAAAATGCTCTGAAATTAAATCAATAATATCTATAAATATAGGATATCCTTTAAACGGAGAACAATCTCTCAAAATAAAGGAGTGTAACTTACAATACGCCAATCTTAGGTCCAAGGGACGACAGGAGACAAGGATGATCATCTCCCCCAGGGCTGAGGTGAGGAGTCCCATCCAGACCAGAGACAACAACCAGGTGAAGACTAGGCAACCATGTCATGACCATGTGAATCTAGTGTATGCTTAACAGTCCACACTGCTCTGAAGATGAAACCATGTAAAATAAATGTATTAAATAATGAGATAAGCCTATACCTGTGAAGTGAGTGACATGATGAATTGTGGTGATTGCTGTGGTGGTATGAAGTGTATAGGTTAAAAAAAATACAACCAGAGAAAGTGTGTGTACGTGTACCCACAAAAGATGAAACCAAAAACAAAACCACCAAGTAATGGTGAACTGTGTAGTGTAGAACTAAAATAAACCCAAAGAAATGTTGTGGTGAATATGAGTCATTCTCAATTACCTTGTGTGTGGTTCTGTGGCCATAGGCATGCCTGGAATCCTACTTGTGTGAATGGTCCATGTGAAATGGTCAGCCAGGCAGCCTGAGCAGCTTATATTCCCAGCAAAGGGCGGGTCCCCACCAACACCATGAGCCCCAATTGGATGGAAAGAGGGAATCTGCTCAATGCTCAGGCAAGTTGATGCACTGAGCAGGGCATTCAATCATGATACCAATGCATAGGAGGCAAAGCCATGAAACATGCATCGAGTTAAATCGAACTGATGGCTAGACAAGTTTGGCTCACCATGAGAAATCAATTATGTTCATTGAATTTTTATAATTGGATGAGTGTTTACATCAGGATACTCACATATTTTAGGTGCTTCCAGCGCACCAAACTTTAAAAGCATTAAGCATAGGATTCCTCTCCAAACGACTTCCAAACTTGTATGTGTCAGCAGCTTGTACAGACAAGCATGTATCCGCTCTCCTCCACTGTCCTGGCCCCTCATCCTATGCTTAATGCTTTTATAGTTTGATGCACCGGAAGCACCTAAAATATGTGAGTACCCTGATGTTATGTTTTCGAAATACATTTTTAAACTAGCGATAATGCACTATCCAGCCTCTTTTTTGTTTTAAATTGAGGACAACTTCTCTGGATTTTCCTGTGGGACCCTGCTGAGCCAGTTTCACTTAGAGCTCAGGAGTGGTTCAACTGCTTATGTGGACCAAACTTAAGAGCGATCACACTGTTGGAGGTGAGCGCATTCACATGGGGAGGGGGGGGGGGCACGTGTGTGAAGTGACCCTCTTCTGATCAGGATAATCATTGCTAGCGTCACCTTTTGGAGATTAATACGTATAATACCCCAATTTGCACTTTTGTCTCTGTGGATTGATGTAAATTGGGAGAAAAAAGCTCTCTCTTTTTTTTGGACGCTTGATATTAAGGAATAATACTACATGTTTTTCACTGTGAGCTTGCTTGTTACACAAAAATTTTTTTTTTTATATTCATAGTTACATTTTTTAGCAATATTGATTTTCATTGTTTATGTCACTATTTATGCATTTGTAAGGTTCAATATCACACAGCGCTGCATTTAAAAAAAAATGTTGTATTACTAATTTACTAACTGACATATCAGCATGGATGTCACACCACTTCCTTAAAGTAAATCTAAGACTAAGCTATTAATATCCCCCCCCCCCCGACTGTGCCCCCCTCCATAACTTTTCCATCAAAAGCAACAATGCAACCATCAGTCCCCCCCCTCACACCAGGGTACTAGGTGTAATCCTAGACTCTGACTTGTCATTTCAGCCCCAAGTCCAATCATTGTCAAAAGTTCGAAGAATTCACCTCCGTAACATCTCTAAAATTCGCCCCTTTTTAACAAATGAAACCACCAAGCTCCTCATTCACTCCCTCGTTATCTCTCGCCTTGACTATTGCAGCTCCCTTCTCGTTGGCCTGCTTCTCCATAGGCTATCCCCTCTTCAGTCTATCATGAATGCTGCTGCCAGACTTATCCACCTTACCAACCACTCAGTGTCTGCCAACCCTCTCCTCCAATCCCTACACTGGCTCCCAATCACCCAGCGAATTAAATTCAAAATACTAACCACAATATACAAAGCCATTCACAACTCTGCCCCAAGCTACATCACTAATCTTGTCTCCAAATATCACCCAAATCTTCCTCTCCACTCTTCTCAAGACCTCCTACTCTTGAGCTCTCTCCTCTCCTCCTTTCATGCTCGTCTCCAGGATTTCTCCAGAGCCTCTCCCATCCTCTGGAACTTGCTACCTCAACCTGTCTGGCTATCCCCTACTCTTGCTACCTTCAGACGATCCCTGAAAACTCATCTCTTCAGGGAAGCCTATCATGTCTCCAACACATTTTTTACCACTTCCATCAGCTCATTCCCCACAGTTACAACCTTTTGTACCACCTGCCCCACCCTATTAGATTGCAAACTCTTCTGAGCAGGGCACTCTTAATCCTCTGGTATTTTATTGTATTATAACTCTATTGTCTCCCTTTTATATTGTAAAGCACCGTGTAAACTGTTGGCACTATATAAATCCTGTATAATAATAATAATAATAATAATAATAATAATAATAATAAATTAGTTATACAAAATTTGCCTCTGTATATGGTCAAATTTATTGTATCAAATGCCTAAGGCCTCATTCACAAGGGCGAATAGGGTCAGTCTGTGAATTCTGGGTGCAAGAACAGGTGGCTTTTTTTGCCTGAAATCACATTTGTTTCCATTTTGCTTTAGGCACTCTACTAACAATAAACTGCTAGCAGCCGTGCAGACCATGACACTCCCACCACCATGCTTGACTGTAGACAAGACACACTTGTCTTTGTACTCCTCACCTGGTTGCCGCCACACACCCTTGACACCATCTGAACCAAATAAGTTTATCTTGGTCTCATCAGACCACAGGACATGGTTCCAGTAATACATGTCCTTAGTCTGCTTGTCTTGTGCATTATCTTTAGATATTTGTGGAGCTTTCATTATTATGCAGTGTATGCATGCTCTTTGCGATCCTAAAACTGTTGTGCATTATGCTAATTTTGTACCTGTTTAGTAAACTGCTTACTGGTGTCATTACTCCCTGTCTGAATTTGACTGTTTACCTTCTGTTACACTATCACTATTTAGCATTATTATGGCAGATTGTTTGTATGTTATATATTTGTTTTCCCAATAAAAAGTTTTAACAAATAAGATTGAAAAATGTTGATAAAAAATGCTGTGTTTATCCTGATTTATAACATAAACATATACTAATACTTTTAACCACATCTTAACTTGACAAACAACTAAAAATGTTTTGGCAGTCATCTTTGAAATAGTAGGGCATTTCTCCACACACACACTTTATTGTGAGATAGCAGCCAACGAAAAAAATATCCTCTGTTGGAAACACTTCTTGACTAGCAGGGTAAAGTATGTCTAAAGCTAAGAAAACATTTTTTTTAGTTTTTGGATAGGGGATGTCCCATTAGAAAGAACTATATTCACTTCCCCTGTACCAACTGGAAGTAAGAGGAAATATCTCCAAAATAAGAAAAATCTCCTCTTAGACAGACGTCACCAAGACAACTTTCCCCTTTAAAAGATTCTCCAGTATATATATATATATATATATATATATATATTTGCTTTTTTTTTTTTTTTTTTTTTAGAAAATGTTTGGCCACAAATACATAAACAAATAAACAAAACTATCGCTGTTATTTGTTGTGTTTTATTTAAGTTATGACAGTGTGGCATATGGCATATAAATAATTATATACATTTTAAAATGTATAAAATAAAAAGAATGTCCTCACAGCATGCCATAACTACAAAGTCTATATCTCTGTAAAAAACCACAAAAACACCTAAAACAGTATAACATTTGCCATGAAAAACGGTCTAATGTCCTTAGCTGCAAAAGCTCTAGGGATTTGTAAGATCTAGAAATAAAAACTGTCTTTCAAATTTTGTTCTTCTTTTCTTCACACAGCTATGTAAAGACAGAATAAAAATGCAATCTTCTATTTCTGCTATGCATGGGGGGTAGTGACAACTGTGCCTCAGTCTCTTGGAAGTGGAATATGGAAGGACCCCCAAAAAAGTAAGCCAATTCTGTCTTTAAAAAGATTCTATCTTGATGCCAAGTTATCTGTCATCATACTGCATTTATGACATGTACTAGTGACATCGGGTGTATAAGATGCATTGCTGAGTTTTTTCACTTTGGTGCACAGGAGCATGATGTGTTAATAAAATGCTTTAATGGGTGGATGTCAGTCTGGAGTAGTGGGCTTCCCTAGGCAGGCTGCATTTTGTCTAAGTAAAGTACACATGTGATGCCGAACTTCCAGGATTTAAACTAAAATCAAATTATTAAAAGGGGCAAGTAAGGGGCAAGGGTTCAGTAAGGCTGTGGAGAATAGGCTTAGATGATGCTGGACATCCTGCAGCCAGGAAACGGGAGTTTCTGATGAAGTTTCTAATGCATACTGTGAGAAACTCACAGTGTGAAGTGAAATAAAAGTAAGCAACATCAGTACAAAAAAAGAGCAGGTACAAATGTGCAAGACTGAAGTTAAGGCTGGAGTTCAGCTTAAAAATTTCCTTTTTTTAAATTCTATTCTTTTACATGATTCTGGTGGGTCACAAGGACTTAGCAAAGTGAAGAACAGTGGAAAGGAAGAAAGAAATATTTCCTTTAGTATTGGCATATGCAGACTTCTTAGTGTTGTTTTTAAATAAGCCAAACACAAGCTCAGTTGTCAGGAATTGTTAAGTATTATTTCATTGCAATAACTAAATGTATGGGATTGTGTAATATGTGTTACAGTAAATTGAAAATGATATTGAAAACAATAAGGGAAATGTCCTACATTCTATTAACAGCATCTGTAAGTAACTGGGCTTTTTTTGGGACTGTGGCTTTCAAATGATTGACAGACCTTATTAAAACAATTCAGGGCTATGAATCAAACATTAAAGGAGCTACACAACATGAAAAAAACAACTGTTGAAAAGCCAGGAGCAACAAGAAGTGCTAATAAAAAGTATTAAAATACAGCCAGTATGAATGACTAATAGGGGGAAGGAAAATGCCACCAAAATAATATTAATAATTCTGTCCAAGGCAGCAGCAGCAGCAAAATTGGGCTCACATAGGAAAATGAAATAATATCCTATTCCTAGCCGTTCCAATGGCTGGTGGCACCTTTAGTTGCTGATGCGTTTAATTATTTTACAGTTTCTCCCTGCTACCAGGGAGTTAATGTAATATACCAAGTTATGTAACCTTTCCACAGTTCAGCAGAAATATGAGCTGTACTGAGCTCAGTGCAGAATCCACTGCCCAAGTGGAAAGAAAAAGTAGCCATAGCATATGAAGCTTGCCAGACCAAATTGCTATACCTAACCATACTTTACTAAGCCCAGGGGAACAATGATGTTTATGAACTGGCACTAATGAATGGTGCTATTTTATGTAAAAAGTTTCTGATGGAGGCTGACTAGTTCATAGGCGGAATGTCAATTGAACACATGGCTTTCATGTGAAAAACTATTATCCTAACACTTCACCTGTCCCGCCAACACTTAAAGAGGAGCTCCAGTCTTGGCAAAAAAAGTTAAAGTCAGCAGCTACAAATACTGTAGGTGATGACTTTTAATAGAAGGACACTTACCTGTCCAGGGATCCAGTGATGTCCGCACTTCAGGTTTGATTCTACAATCGGCTTAGGTGCAGGCGCTGGCATCTTAGGTAAAGGGAAACCGGTAGTGAAGCCTTCCGGCTTCACAGTTGGTTTCCTGCTGCGCTTGTGCGAGTCAAGCTGTACTTTGTGAATGGTCTCACAGTCTTCTGGGACCTGTGTGTGTGGGAGAAAGAGGAGGGGCCGCAGATCCTCGTAATTTGCTGTGGCGATCTGACCCAGAAGTGGAAGTGGGTACCTCTCAAACCAGGTGCCAGCTCCCTTCCTCCCCCCCAAAAATGCCAAATGTGGCAGTGGAAGGAGGGAGGGTACAAACAAGCAAAGCTTCCCCTGAAATTATTTTAGTAGATATAAACTGCTAAATGCCTTTTCTCATCAGCAGTATATAGAAGTCTTGTGACTTCTATCAGTGTCTGGTCAAAGCTTGTAGGAGGAGTTTTCTTTCTCCTCTTATTGTCCTATGAGGCTGCAGGACCCCTGACCCTCTGTCTGGACAGTGCTGATTGGCCCTGTGCTGATCACATGCACCCTCCCAAGAAAAAAAAACTCTCTAGCAATACACACCAAACTGAGCATGTGCAGAGTGACTCCAAAGGCTCTGCCTTATCAGGAGATGGATTGGGGACAGTGGAAGAAGGGGAGGATCAGAGAAGACAGGATCAAACAGCCTTTTTACACAATGTGGAGGGGTTTGGTTCCACAGTGAGTGTACCAAGCATACTTTACTGCATTTGCTGTTGTGGGTTTAGTAACACTTTAAAGGCTAAGTCTACTTCTTGCAAAAACATAACTGCACATATATTTGCAGAAAAAAATGTGCATTAAATATTGCAAAGCATTGTAACCATGATCAGTAGATCACATGTGCAATGCCAAGATCTTGCAGACTCTTCCTCCAGTTGTATGTCCATTCCATGGTGTGTGAGTTTTACGTTAGAGAGCTGAGGAAGTGCTAATGAACTACGAGTGCGGTGATCACCACTCTCACCTTTCACTGAGAACTACAAGTCCATGTGCCAAAGCGGCAGATGGAGCTTGTATTTTATTCTTTCATTCACAGTACATAGTCGTGCCAATTTCAAATCTGAATCTGCTGCAGGGTGGAGGGGGGATTGGGGAGACCAGTACACTGTCAGAAGGGGACCTTTTGGGGGGGAGACCTCTTGGCACCAAGTTACATGTTGCACCCTAAATATGAGTGTAACATGTAACATGGTGTTAAAGGTGAAGTTGGCCTTTAACCTAATCCCTTCCCCTAATCTTAAAGCCTAACTGCAATCATATTTTATCTTTGGATACAGTGTGGAAGATGATGATTTCTGTCAGGCAATTTTGCTGTCTGTCACCCCATCGGGGAGATCTTACTTTCTGTCTCTGTGACACCTGTCCAAAAAATAGGGGTAGCGGTTGTCACTAAGATAGGATGGCACAGAAAGCAAGCAAATATTGTCAGGAGATGTATTTCTTCCCCACTCTATTAAAATGTGCATTTTTGTACCCATTACCAAAATTTTCATTCACTTCTTGTCTTTGCATGAAGTGAGGAGAAATTTTCCCATCAAGGTCATACATGACAATGAAAACACCTGACAGAGGCCCTAATCCTTCCTTAGTCTGTTCAAAATAATATACAAAGTTTTAGCTCAGTTGTGCCATAACCCTTAACCTAACCCTTAAAGTGGATATTTACCAGGGGCCTGTGGGAAGGCCCCTGGTTAGTTATTACACTTTCATTCTGGCTTCCATCCATGGCACCTAGATACATGTGACATCCCAGCGGGGATCCAGGGAGTGCTGAGTAACCCAAATCTTGTGATAAGATGCTCCTGTACTGTTTTGCAGTACCATCATACATATTTTGAGCTACTCAGCATTCCCTATGATCTATTTGGAACTTTAGAAGGATAGTGACATCACCCCCTGCAGTATGAAGACCAAGGATAAACAAAGTATATTAACTAACTTTCTTTACATACAGATTTTTGTTTTACGTGTAGTACAAGGTCCACTTTAAATTTACTTCCTAGGCTCAGACATTAAAACTGTTTCAACATAAAACTTTAACATAGATACCCCAAAAAATTGAAAGCATAACTTTAGGCATTTTTTTTTTATTTAGATGTGGGAAAAAGCTAGGTCCTCAAGTGTTAATTTCAGTTTTTGTCAGGGCTTTATTTCTCAGAAAACATGTGCATGTATTCTCCCTTCCAAGTCACCCCTTTTCTCTGCCCCCTACCCACCATCCCATGGTTCCAGCCACCCCACTTCCCAACACCACCCCTTATAGAGAATACAGAACCAAGTATCAGTTTGTGGTGCTAAGTAATTTGTATGGAATTTGTTAACGACAGCAGTAAATCCCCTGCAGCCAGCAATAGTAGACCCCCCCAGCAACAAAAAGGTCCCTTCAGCAACAATAGACCACCTGAACAATAAATCCCCCTAGCAACATAAAATACCTTGCAACAACCCCCCCAGGCTCAAAAGATCTACTTCAGCAACAGTAGATTTCCACGAGCAACAATACATCTCCCAGCAGGCAGCATCAATAGACCCTTCAGCAGCCAGCAACAATTGATCCCTCCCTCAACAGTACATCCCACTCACCTCAATTGACACCCTGGCAACATAAGACCCCCTCAGGAACAATAGATCCCCCGCCAGCAATAATAGACCTTCCCTCAACAATAGATCCCCCCAGTGATAATGAATCACCCAGCAGCCAGCATAAATAGACCTTCCAGCACCCATTGTCATTCCATACATTCAGTGCTGGAGGTCCCAAATGTGTTCCCGCTGAAAAAAAGCCCTGGCCTTTGTCCCCAAATCCCCCCTCTATTTGTCCTGATGACCATTTGCACCAAAAATGAAACTGAGGCGGAATCTAGTAAATTGTCGCCAGAACAAGAGATAAGGAAAAATCTTCCAATGGGTACACCTTTTGTGAGGAAAACTAAGAGAATTCCTTCACTTTGGGAGATTTTCTCAAATTTTCTGGTGGTCTTGAACAGGAAGCGAAAAATAAGATTAAACCTGGGTGGCTAAAGTATTACATAAAAATGCATATAAATGATAAAAAATGGCCTTCAAAAAATATTAGGCTGAGGGATCATTGTCAGCATGCCAACACTACAAAAATCGCAACAAGTGTAAAAACGCAATCAGGGCAGCTGAAATTCACCATGAAAGGTATATAGTGGAGGAGAGAAAAAAAATCCCAAGAAATATTTTAAATATGTTAACAGTAAGAAAGCAAGGTCAGAGCATATGGGCCCTATATGGGATGATCAGCAAAATTTGGGTACAAAAGACAAGGAGAAAGCATCTGTACTAAATGCATTCTTATCCTCAGTTTTTACACAGGAAAGGGAGGGGTATAGTAACCAAGACTGTATTAGTAACACGTCACAGAATGTACCTTGGTGGCTAACAAGCCAATATGGGAAATAGACTGAAAAAACTTGATGGTAAAGGCTCGTTTTTTGTTTTTTTTTTTAAATAACAAACATGTTATATTAAAAAAAAAGGAGGTTGACTCCCAGAGGTTGCATGTAAAATTGCCAACATCCCTTGAAAATTATTTGAAAAAGAAAAAAACTCAAAGATGGGATTTTAAGGGCAATTATTTAGAAAAAATATGAAAAATTTAATACAACATTCAATTTATTAATACAAAAAATCATAATAATTTGAGTAGAAACAACCACATTCATATACACAACAATAATAATACATTCACAGTTTGACAGAACTCATCCATGAGTGAGAGTCCAATGCGTTTCGAAATATATAAATAAATACAATCTTCATCAGGGACAATTTTGCCACTTCTGAAATGTAGAATAGAATATAAATACATAGAATACACAGAAAGAATTGATAATAAACGCCCATAAATGTTAAAAAAAACACAAAACTTACATGTCAATATTATATCATTAGAAATTCCTCCATACCATCGATCGTCCAAAAAGCTTGTATTAGCCTTTCATTGTACAAGAGAACCCAAGGATGTAGACATCCAACAAGGGCATCAAAATAAGAAAAAGTCACATAAAATTGTCCCTGATGAAGGTTGTATTTATTTATATATTTCGAAACGCGTTGGGCTCTCACTCATGGATGATCACAATTTAGAGGGATTTTCACCACTTCTGTGAAACTGTGAATGTATTATTATTGTTGTGTATATGAATGTGGTTGTTTCTACTCAAATTATGTTTTTATGAATTTTTGTATTAATAAATTGAATATTTTATTACATTTTTCATATTTTTCTAAATAATTGCCCTTAAAATCCCATCTTTGAGGTTTTTTCTTTTTCAAACAAACATGTTATATTTACCTGTTCTGTGCAGTTGGTTTTGCACAGAACAGCCCAGATCCTCATTTTCTCAGGTCCCTCTTTGCTGCTCCTAGCCCCTCCCTCCTTTGAGTGCCCCTCAACCAGCAATCTTGCTACAGGGGGCACCCAAGCCGAGTCAGAGCTCCGTGTATCAATTCAGACACGGAGCCCCGACCTGGCCCTTCCCCCTCTCTCCCCAGATTGGCTGACTGACTTTGCGCTGCCGCTCTGTCTCAGCCAATCAGGAGGAGTGTCCTGGATGGCTGAGGGGATCGTGGCCATCGCTGGAGAGAGAAGGGTCTCAGGTAGGTAATTAGGGGGTGCTGGGGGATGCTATACACAAAAGTTTTTTTTATCTTAATGCATAGAATGCATTAAGATAAAAAAACCTTCTGCCTTTACAACTCCTTTAACACAAATAAATCACCAGGACCAGATGGCTTACACCTGAGAGTCCCTAACTACTTCCGGACTGCCCACCATACATATACTGCTGCAGGGCGGTCCGACTGCATTAAACAAAGTGCCTGTACGTTGTAAGCACTTCCTGGTCTGGGGCGAGAGCGCGCACCAGCGGCGGCCCACTCCCACTGTGATTGGACACAGCGGGAGCCAATCAGCGGGTCCAGTGGCCGTGATGGTCACCGGCCACCCGCCGTCATTAGGGGGAAAGACAGAACGCCGGTCTGCCTATGTAAACAAGGAAGATCATTGTTCTGTCACAGAGGAAGAGAGTGAATCTGTGATTCCTACTAATTAGAAAGCACACATAGGGAACACACTTAACCCTTTTTATTGCCCCTGATGTTAACACCTTCCCTGCCAGTGTCATTTATACAATGTCAGTGGATTTTTTTTTAGCACTGATCACTGTATTGGTGTCACTGGTCCCCAAAAAATGTCACTTAGTGTACAATTTGTCCGCCACAATGTTGCAGTCCCGCAAAAAATCTCTGAACTCTGCCATTACTAGTAAAAAAAAAAAAAAGTCCCTAAATCTATCCCATTGTTTGTAAACATGATAACTTTTCCAACCAATCAATATACGCAAATTGGGATTTTTTTTACCAAAAAGATGTAGCAGAATACAAATTGGCCTAAATTGATGAAGAAATTTGATTTGGGATATGTTTTTATAGCAAGTAAAACATATTGTGGACCAGTTGATAAAAAAAAGTCCAACTTTCGAATACCAGGAAGGCTGACACTTGAGAACATGGTTCATTTACTGTTAGGAAACTATGCTACATCTACAGGAGATGGTGGAGATTCATTGGATAAAAAACTATTGCAACAGACCATCTTGAGGTATCATTATAGTATACAATTTAAATAGGACAGATAATAATTTCTTATTATATTTTACTTGTTTTCCATGATTGGTGAATGAGATATGAGTATTGATGCAGCTTACTGCATAATTTAGTTTCATGGGTTAACAAAGGTTTTACCCAATCAAGGTACACCTAAAAAAATTAAAATAGACCTTTCATCCTCAGAACTCCTAGCTCTAATTGAAACAAACGAATAGCGAAAAAATTCCTGTCTGACCACCAAAGGCAACTAGATCAATATTTCATTATATATGTTTTCACTTTATATAATCTACTTTATGAAATGTTATACTTACAGTACCTGATCTGTGCACAGAGCAACCCCGATCCCCTTCTTTTTGAGTCCCCCTGCTGGCAGACCTGGCTCCTCCCCCCTGCCGAGTGCTCCCATAGCAAGCCTCTTGCTATGGGGGCACTTGAGCAGGTTTGCTCCCAGCCCTCTGTTCTCTTTTCATTTGCTCACTGGCTGTGATTAAAAGCAGTGGGAGCCAATGGCTCCCGCTGCTGTGTGAAGCAATGAGGAAAGAGAGACCTTGGAGAGATGCTGCTCTCATGCACATCGCTGGATCGAGAAGGGGCTTAGGTTAGTATAAGAAGGGCTGGGGGGGGCATAAAAATGCATTAAGGTAAAAAACTTTCTGCCTTTAGAACCACTTTAAGTTTGTTTTTCCAACAATCTACTGTACGAAAACTACTAGAAACAGTTAATTTTACAAAATAAAAATATATGGGACTTCCTGCTTTTAAAAATTAAGTGCTGGCTATCCAAAGACATCCCCATTCCCATATCAGTGATTGATTAATTTGTATATATTTGGATGCCGATATTGAATGTCAACCATTTTTGTGTGATCAATGTCAATTTGTATTCACAATTTCAATGTGGATTTCTTTCTTCCTATACTACTTTTGTAATTTCTGAAAATGTGTTAATAAAAATATATTCAACCTAAAAAGGAAGTGCTGTTGTATTTATTGGGACCCAAAATAGTATAGCAAAGAAAGAACATTTCAGGAATGTGATATCCCCTTTACTTCATCTTTGAAATTCTTTTTCTTAGCTCTACCTTGGTATGTTGCAATAAAATAACGCTTACATTTTAAGCACAATAAGTCCTATCTCTTTATTTTGGACTTTTGCTATCCACATTGAACAACTGATGATAGATTGTGTTATCTGCATGCAAACAACTTACTATAATCTACATTTTTCACAGCCGGGGTGTTGTTAGGGAAAATATATACATGATGCAACCAAAAGCACAGGAAATATGTGATGAAAATATGGGTATGATTAGATAGCAAAAGATATTCCACCCACATACTATAGGCACTATACTTTCTTGTCATTCCATAGTCTAGGAAACGTATGCACAATCCACAGTCCATAAAACGTCCCCATAGCCAGGAAATCTCCGCTCATGTTTATACCTAATCCCAACCCCATGCTCACTACCAGCAGACCCCATGATACACAGCCTGCACCCCTCATTTGATACATGAATGCCCTGTTCACTTTATACATCCAGTGATCTCATGTAAGGCCACTGTCAACAGTCCCTCATAAAGAGATCTGCCTGGCCTGAAAATATTTCACACGATTTCCAAATGTATTTGACAGGCCTGAGTATTCTAGTCTTCAGTGATGGCAAGTTTACACTTAGAGCCAAAGCATTTACAACCCAGTCCAAGTGGTGAGCTGTGTCTTACATGCACACGGATGCTTCCTAGATGGAAAAGTGGTGGTGGTGAAAGTGTGGCAGTTTTTACAACAGAAGGTCCTGGAAGGTTTAAACTGACTTACCAACACTATGTCATATGCCTTCCCTCACCACTGATGCACATACAGTATATAAGAAACAGTGGAGGGAAATGTTACAGTTATAGGGCCATTTGGAGTTGCATTCCAGATATCCAGGATATCCAGGTTAGCTATACCCATGTTCACAGCATTCACTATAAAGAACAGTAAGACCTGTAAGTTATGATTAATCCTATTTTCTTCCAATCCCTAGGTATGCTCTCACGTCTTTGGTGATGACCTTAAATTGAACAGTGTTCCTCTAAATTTTCTATAACAACCACATATTTAAATAAGGTTACTTATTTTCAAGGTTGAGTAAATTAATTTAAATTAGTCTTTTCTCATATATTAGGTCCTACCTGCTTCTTTTTCATGTAATTGCCCATTATCTGCATTATTTTTAGTTCTAGGATATCATTTTTGTGAAATGGTCCCCAAAACTGAACTGCCTATGGAAGATCAGGCCATAATAAAACCTTGCAAATTGTTTATGTCCTACACATGCACACTTTGCAAATTGAGTATAACCCTCACTTTGCCAAAGCTACCATTAGCATTTAGAATAAAGCAGCTGTTCAGGTATAATCAAAGGTGTTTCCTTCTGTACAAACAGTCCTGAAAAACTGCCTTCAAAGTCAAGAGAAAATAAAAACGATGTATTTTTCATCAATCTGAAGAGGAAGTGCATAAAGTGTCTGTTAAATAGGTGTGTAACATGCAAGCCCTTTTCTCCACCCTTTACGCAAAGCTAAAACTGAAATACTCTTTGAGTACATAACATAACAACAAATATTAACTCAGGCATGGAAATGTTGGTGAAGTCACTAAATGAAGAGTAAATAAGAAAAGGTTTGTTATTTGATAACCACATCCTTGGTATTACCTAGGTCTTTTGTCATTAAGTCAACTATGAAATCTAGAAAAATAATTAGAGGATGACTACTCAAAGTGTGTATGAATAGCAACCTTTAACTATTTCTCAGTATTTCAAACAGCAAAGATCATATATTAATCATATGTATATACTTAATTTGTTCACAAGTGCTATAATTAGCATATTGTATATGACTGTGCTGCACAGGTGCTAACGGATTACAATTTGCTAAAAATAAAATAAAATAATTCATTTTTTAGGTGGTTTACAATAACATTAGCTCAGCTAATTCTTTCAATGGAAACTGAAGCATGTCTTAAGCATAGTCCTAAGCACATTCTTTCTCGTCTTTGACGTTTTAAATTTAAGCCTAATAGGTCAATCTGAGTAGTCAAATGTGAAAGTGAAACACATGGGTTCATTTTAATATAATATTTCTTTAGTTTATGCATTTTAAACTGATATTTTCTTTATTTTTATTATGGATGTATAAACTTTGTTTTAAACAAAGTAAAATAAGCAGTTAGTAACAAAGGATTATCAGAGCACGATGGATTATCTAACAAGAAAGCCCAACAGGAGTTGCCTCCTTCAATGCAGGCTATCTTTCATCAAAGCTATGATTGGCATTTAGCGGTTTAGAAAGACAGAGGGAAGAAATACTGTCCTCACATATTAATTTTTTTAATTTAAATTTCAGCTTGAGCTATTGAGCACTTTAAACTAAAGCTTTTGTACAACAAAAGAGCAAAGAAAATACAGAAAACCATTAGAAAAGAAGCCTAAAGTTCCAAGTGTGAGCTGCATAGAAGAGTATTAGTTTTTTAGTCTTTGCCATAATAAATCAAAAAAGAAAACATGTACATGCCCACAATAAATTTGTTTTAAAAGAAAAAATGATCTTTTGACTTTACACAAGCACAATAACGACATTGTATGTTATATAATATAAGAAGAAAAAGAGAAGCTGGTAATTCTTAAGGCTATTTATTAGTAGGCACTACTGATAGGACATTTTTTTTTCATATATATATATTTTTTTATTTGTGCATTTGTGCATATCTGTATGGGTGGGCTCCGTTTACAAATATTTAGTTGATCAGTTAGTGAATTAAAACATTTACAATGGTAATATTTAGTTCCCATAATTCCATGTACACCTAAATAAGGCTTAATATGGGAGTGCCAGCATTTTAAGTCAATAAAACTCAATAAGACTCTGCCCTGCTAAAATGTTTTAATAGACACTGGGGGTGGAAAAGGGGGTGTTTGAGTGGCCTTATTAAAAGGCATAGTGCAGAGAGCAGCTCACCAATGGAGTGGGGGAAACTTGATACAGAATCTTTAACTGACCAATGGGAATGGTGCTGCGCTAATCCTGAAATAGGCTCTAATCAATAAGTGTACTGGATATCCTAGGGTAGGGGGCTTAATTCTTGCCTTCACTGAGGCAGAATCTTTACATGCTTTAATAGGGATGTTACTCTTTGAGAAGTATGGAAATCCCATGAATGTCTGAACAGGATTACAAAAGTTTGTGCAGGTAAGACAGTTCACAGATACAAATTGGAACCGTGTATGTAGCAGCTTGTCTGTAGTTCAAACTACAGTACAATAAAATCACTTTTATAAGTCATATACCACAACTTAGAAAAACAACTGAAAAGTAACTCTGCTGGGCAATAAATAATACGTTTATTTTGTCATGTTTTATTCCTCCTTTCTACCTGCAGATTAATATTCTAATACACAAGTTTCTGCTTTTTTCAGAATGTGTTTTACTGGAGCACATTAAATATACATTATTCCAAGTACATCCTAAATGTTCAAAAGCAATCAATCATCTGTCAAGATTGTCACATATGAATAAAGGTGATATTCTTTTTGCTATGTGTCCCTTTTTGATGTGCAGCTTGCGTCTTTAATACATTTCACTCAGAATTACCCTATCTGTTATGTGGCAATACGCTAGGCATTGGTGACACAAATCCCTTAAATCTATTTAAAATGTACTTTGTTAAAATGCACCTGTTGGACGAAGATAGACAAACAGTAATGCTTAATGCAGAAGAGTGGAGGATTTATTTTCCTATTGAAATAATGGGATGCATGAAACACACAATAATACAAGAACAGCAGCAGCCAGGAAGAGTGAAGGAAACAGGGAGACTTGTGAGAAAAGATAGGCAAGATAGTATTGATGACTTCCATGAATGTGCTGGAAGCTGTGATGTTGAAAGATGTCAGCATCAATCAGGATATGGAGGAGCATATGAACAGTGCGCCTGTGATTGCAACTTGTATGTCCTGATATGTATATGATAAGAGACTCAGCTAAAGAGGAATAAAACAGACAGAGCGCTCAATGTTATCTCAGTTCTTTTTCTATTGAAGAACACCAAGACAGTGGATCCTACATAATGATTTTTTTCCATTCCTTTCATTCTACTAGTACATGAATTATCTGCTAGGCATTTTGAAACTGAGACCGCCATTTTTCAACACACAGGCTCAAAATGGACCTATTCTTAAATAGATATTGTCATTTTGGCCATTAAGGGCAAATGGACAATGTTGTCAGATAGAACACCCATCCGAGAAGGGGATACTCTCCAATTCGCACTGCCTCCCCATTGTAGGTGTCCACCCTATGTAAGTGTTGGTGTTGGATGGCGCTAGATCTTACCCAATTGGGTTACATCTCTGCCCTCCTCATGTGAGAATGTTTAGGCCTTATGTATGGTCACTCAGGCTTTAGCACTGTCTCATGAGGAGGTCATATTTTCCCCCACACTATATTGGGTGTGGCTTAAAGGGGCTTGGTAAAACAGAGTCTGAGTCTACTTGAGGTATACACTGCACATATAAGTCACAGTTGTTGCAACCTCAAAAAATTCCTTTATTACTGTTCCACAAGTGAGTCTCACTGACACACTTAAACCTCAGCACTAAGGATAATTTTTAAACATTAAACTCTAATATTACATATGCTTCTCTGCACACAGAATATATAAAGCAACTTCTACTTGTACAGTAATGTGCCATAACCCTACCACCCCTGAACTGATTCTGCTCCCCCATCCCAAGACCTCTAAAACGATTATCAGGATTCAGAGAGTTTTCTTATCTCCCCTGCAAAGAATGAACTTGGAAATGCTCAGCTCTGAGCAAATTACAGAGTACAGTGGTCCGAAGTATGTTACATACAACATAGTGCAGAGAGTGCAGGGCTTCAGAATCATGCAACAGATGGCAAAGCTTACAGAGTGCAGATTTTAGGAGAGATCAGTGTCAGTGGGATAATTTATTATATTATTATATGGTATTTATGCACCAACAGTTTGTGCAGTGCTTTACAATCTAAAGGGAAGCAGTACAGTTACATTACAGCCCCCAGCCATAATGTCAGTGGTCTTTTTTATTAGTGGGAGCTCAGTCACTATTATTGGTGTACAGTAAATTACCTAACCTGTCAATCTCACTCTCCTTCGTTCCCACTTACTCTATGTACAGCCATATCCCCTCTCTTTAATAAAAATCCCTGGATTCTTCAACCCCTCTTGATAAAGGGAGACATATTGTAAAAACTAATCCTCCCCCTTACTCACTTAATATGGTTATCTCTATATAGGATTCAATCACCTGTGCATTACATATATTGCACATATACATCAGTCTCTACTTCCACACATTGATTCTCCCCACTCAGTAATATCCCTATGATACGTCCACTCAGCACCACCCTAGTCCCCCCATTGAAGACTTAGATCAGATTCATGGTCAATTTTTTCTGTCTTATCTCATTATCCCAGTCCTCAGTTTATTATAATGTGAATATTCATGTTCTTTAGTACCCTCATACTTTGTCCTGTGCTATTCTTTAGACCCTGCATCATATCTGGCAACATTACCTTGCCTTTTTTAATAATATTAATAATATTCCCATTTTTAGTGTTACGATATGGGCATTCTTTTCTTCTATTTGTGGTATTGAATAAATAATACTGAACTCAAGGCTGTTCTTAAAATGTAGAATATACACTTAAAGAGTGATTGCACTTCTTTGGGGAAATTGTAAATCAAATAGGAAAAATTATAGCATTTACAAATGCTACACAAGCCGTATTGTTATTTAATATTATTTAAAATGACCTTTCCCTTTCAACCTTCCACTCTGTAATTTTCAGTATGGCAACCTGGAGGTGTTCTCTACACTGTTGAATTAACACAAATAATGTATTTCTTAGTACTTTAATTATATTCGATCATTTATTTTAGGCACTGGGCATATTGCAGTGTAAAAACATGAAAGAAGTTAGAATTCTTAAAATTCTTAGGAATTTGAAGTTTGAAGCAGACCAGATTTGTCTTGGGGATGATTGCATAGCAGCCAATAAATTTAGAAACAAATTTGATAGATTGTACATTGAGTCTGATGTTCCTGGTTATGATTTACATCTGCAAAAGGTTTTGAACTTGTTGGTGGCTGCTTGGAGTGAGCTACAAACTCTGGACCAAAGACAATTTAAAGACTTTTGACTGACAGCTAAAATCAAAATATCAGGGGAGCAGAGAATGGAAAGAGGAGGTTTTGGATATCTCCCCTCAAGGAGCTTACTGTCATGGTTATGCAGTAATCTTTCTCTGTCAGCTTACCTTTTCCTCATGTGTTCAGACTAAGAGGCCAGCCACTCACACCTGGCTGGTTTTATAACCTCTTTTCTATGCATGGCCCCACCCCAGGCCCTATCAGGGAACCCTGTATTAATCTGTGCACTGCAAGCCAGCAGTGCTGATCAACCATTGTGTCTTAGCTTTGTGTGTACTTGCTGTGTTTCCTACGTCTGATTCCAGTTACCGACTTTGGCCTGTTCTCGACTTTCCCTGTCTGCTTGTGACCCTCACCTTTGGCGTGTTATGTTTATCCTTGTCTGCTAGTCGCCCTGACATTTGGCTTATCCCTTAATTTCCTTGTTGTTCCAGCCTGCTGCCTCCTTCCTCTTCTCCTGTAGTCTACCGTGAGCGTGAGCTGTGAGACCCTGGGGGCCGTGACCTGGAGCCAGACTGCAGCTCAGTCCATCCTCACCACTAGAGGCTCTGGTGAACACCTGCTGGCTCTAATACTCCGCGCCCTGGGGAATTTATGCTCTAGCTCCCAGTGGGATCTGTGTTGGTGATCCAGTAGACCTGCTTTCTGAACCTCCGCGCCCTGGGGAATCTATGCTCTAGCTTCCAGTGGGATCTGTGTTAGTGATCCAGTAGACCTGCTTCCTGAACCTCCCAGGGTTCAATCCGCAGCAGTCAGTGCTAGGGTCCACTACCTAGCGGTACACTTCCGACTCCTACAGAGTGCATCTGTCACCTAGCCTCAAGGTGACCTGACACTTACAATCTAAGGTCCTTAACTTACATCCACACACTCTAGAGAGCCAATTCATGTCTTTGGAGTGTGGGAGGAAACTGGAGTGTGGGAGGAAACCCATGCAGGCACAAGGAGAACATGCAAACTCCAAGCAGGTAGTGTCATTGTTGGGACTTGAACTAATAATGCTAATGCTGCTAGGCAGAATTGGTAACCACTTAGCCACTGCATATGATTATTATGGGAAAGTTATACCCATGGAAGGAAAGAATCAGTCATTATTATGAGCAAAAACACTTTCAATACGTCTATTGGATAGAAGGAATAGGAAGAAGTAAAGTCCAATGTGATATTGAGAGACTTACAGAAGCCCTTCCAAAAACAAGAGGCAAATTGCACACCTATATTGGAAACAATGTGGTGTGGAACCCCGTTAAGGTGGAAGATTTCATGTACAAAAATGGGAACCAAGGCAGAAGCAGTAGGGGGACAGGAAATAGAATGAAATAAGCCATCTTGATCAATGACACACTAAATTACAGTATTGCTTCCTGAAGGCAGGGTATCTGTGATAACATTTATTAAAGGTAGGAACAGGGTAAGGGCATGAGAAGATGAGAAGACCAGTGGGAGCTTGAGTAGAGGACTTTGATTGCACACAGAAATTGCACACTTAAACGTATTCTTGAACATCAGAACATGGAATAGGCAACCAATAATGGTGAACGATGAGAAGGAGGTAACAAGAAATCCCTAAATCACCTGTCGCTTTGGAATTATGTCCCCAGTGAAGAATTTTGTGCCTCTAATAAACTAAAAAAACACCTTACCCAAAGGAATTTGCAATTCCGAGTAGCCCAAATCAACAATGCATGAGATGGGAATAACTTTCAGGTTTGTAGGTGGGCTCCGCATCCTTAGTATTGAAAGATCTGGCAAGTGTGAAAGCCTGACTATTGAGGGAACCTGGCTTTGCGGGTGATAGTAAAATTGAAAATTATAAAAGATAAATTGATAAAAGAAAATAATCCACCTGGCCTGTCTGGGATTTAGCCAGCTGACATTCTGTAAATATTGTTGATTTTATGATCAGTAAAATACTGTGGAATGTGAAGAACTTTCTAGAAGGTGATGGCACTCCTTCAAAGCAAGTTTGACTGCAAGGAGCTCATGAGTATGCAATACGTTTTCCTTTTAAATAGTACATTATGAGCAATTATTTTTTTAAAAATGTAATGGCAAAAGGTATGAATGAGTTTATTTAAACGTAATTTACACTATTTGTGTCTGTTGACACCTCTTCGTTTTGCTGTTATGCTCCTTTTTTAGGATTGGTTTAAAAGAAATATAAGAACTTATAGACCTGGACACTTTGAAAATAGTAATGTTCTCAATTTTTTTACTGCGTTGCTCCAACACAGCAGGCTTGTTGTTGAGAAGCACATCTTGACCAATGTAATTTTGTACCATTTTTCCTCACTTAGTGGCTATTATAAAATGTTGTTATGCTTCACATACATAACTTTCAGGTTATTATGTTGTGAGAAATGATTTTCACAGCTTCCACCTGTTGCCTCAAAATGCCATGTAGCAGGAAATTATTCTTACTGTAAGAGCTCTCTGCAAAATTTGGAAAGTTGTGTTTTACAAAGTAACAATTTCTAGTCAATGACAGGGGAAGTGCATACCATTCACAAGTCAATACGTTCTCTACTTTCACAAGTCAATACGTTCTCTACACACTTTGGCAGCATGATAGACACATGGGTTAATTTACTAAAGGCAAATAGACTATGCACTTGGCAAGTGCAGTTGCACTAATTTTGCCCAGAGCTTATTGAATGTGGTGAAGCTTCACTTTGTAAAGAGTACCCAATTAGGTTCAAGGAAAATAAAAATAAAAACATAATTTTTGTTTGCACATAATTGAATGATGTAAATTAGCGGATCTTTGCACATTTACTAAGGTCTGGAGAAAATGAGTGCAACTGCGCTTGCAAAGTGCACAGTCTATGTATTTACCTTTAGTAAATCAAGGCCATAGTTACAGACTGTGTGCCAATGCCAGTTTCTAGCTTCTTCATGATATTGTTACAGGAAAACAATTAAGTATTAGACAAAAAAATCAACATTTTGGTTAATGAAACATTGATTTTTTGCCATATAGGTAGATGCCAAAAACGTAGACAAAGTAGGGCTAAAAAAGGGGCTATGAACTGCAAGTCCCTTCCCACCTGCAAAAAACAAGTTATTCATTCATCAAGATCACATCAAGTTGCCCCCATATACCCCCAGTTTCACATACTGTAGTTGAAAACCCAAGAAATTAGTGAAGGTCAAGGGGTTGTCAGCTGTAAGTTTATATAATTATCTGGCATATTTCTGCATGTACTAAAAACAAATATCCGTTCATCCTACAAGCCTGCTCCTCTATCGTATAGTGGGTGACTATGCTAACCACAGGGTCTAAACCCTGTGGCAGCATTGTCAACCCACCATGTGCACTCTTGCATTCTGACTACAGGAGGCCTTGCCGACCCATGTTTTTCCTGTAGTCCACTGTAGTCAGTATGTGACATGGTCAGGAAAAACACTAGTCATCTCACTGTCTACACCTATAGCAGTGGGACACACTGGGAGATCTATTTATCAGCCAAAAAGGAATGAAGCACAGAGGCATTTGGTTCCAAAACAGGGAACCAACTCATTCAAATAAGAGATACTTAAAAGATATTGGCAATGTTGTGAAAGTCATAATAATGATCAGCGTATATGTACTTGATGAGGGCTTACATAAGCTTTAAATCACTCAGTAGCAATACTCTATCCCCATTCCCCACTCTATCCAAAAATAAATAAAAAACTAGCTGGAGTTAGGCTTTAAAACATGAATTCAACCTAATCAGAAAAGTTAGGACCAAAAAAGAGCAGGAAGTCAAAACTAAGCTGCTATATTCGTATTGCTCAAATAGCCATAAGCATGACTTAGGTGGAGTATAACATAGGAATGTACTGTACAGTCAACATTCTTGGGTGTGACAGTTTCTATTAACTGACCTTAATAACGTACTGTGATTACTATTGATATCAGATTTCCTCAGTCAAAAAGTCAATAGTAGTTAACAGACAACCAAGATTAGGCATGACACAGTTATTTACCTTTAAAGCTGCACTCCAGACATATATGAAAAATCACCCCCTAATCTGGTTACGTTTTGCATAAAACATAAATGTAAGGAAATCCATACTGATAAAAATATGAAGACTATTGCTGGCCCCTAAAATGCTAGTTGCTTGACTGTCTCTGGATGTAACATTTTTGAGACACTGACCTGAAACAAAGATCCAACCAGTAAACTGAGAGAAAAAATGGAATTCCTAAACTGCACACCGCTTTCAAGTCAATGAATCAGAAGGTATTGAAGCCCTTGGATCAGCATGGCAGCCAGACATGCTTTATTTGCAGAAGTGATGGTCAGCAATGAAAGCCTACTGTAAATATCCCTTTCAGTACAGGTTTCCTTAAAGTATATTTAAGTACCATTAGTACCTTTTTTTCCTTTATAGTAGCCTCTTATTTTTATTATTCTATATATACACCAAGACTCAAAACTGACACAAGAGTCAGCAAAGTGAACTAACACAACAGTTTTTGGCAGTTTCATAAATATGAAAGCTTGGCATGGCCAACCATTATTGTTTGTGCATCAGTTAACATAGCAATAGTACAATATTTTCTAATCTATCTGTTTCCCCAGAGAACGTTTGTTCAGGGGTGTTTACACTCATAGACATCAGCTTGTTTCCTGATCCTAAAAAAACACAGGTTTGATTTCATCAGTAGCTGTTCCTTCCCTGTCCTATCAGCAGAATGGCTGAACAAACTTGAAATATTTTGGCATATTTCATCTGGAATTATTGGATTACACTAACAATCTTCTGCAAATTTAACTATATACTGTATACCAGATTTTTACATATGCTTCACTTTCACTGCCAGTTAGAGTGACATACCCTAGTCCAGTGATGGTGAACCTTGGCACCCCAGATGTTTTGGAACTACATTTCCCATGATGCTCATGCACTCTGCAGTGTAGTTGAGCATCATGAGAAATGTAGTTCCAGAACATCTGGGGTACCAAGGTTAGCCCTCACTGCCCTAGTCTTTGTCTTTTTACTATTTATGAAACTTGGACTGCTTACAATAGGCATGTGTTAATGCAACCACAGGCTTGAGATGATCATACCCTCATCCAGCTTTTTTAAATAAGAGTGGGCAACAATCTTTCTATCTATGGACAGCAGCAGAATGTCACCAATGCCAACCAGTCTCAGGGAAACAATAACTGGGTCTCAAAGTGTAACCAAAGGCAAAACGTTTTCTTTTTCTTTTGGACAGAGTAGAGAGAGATTAGAACACCTGTAAGTTTTTATTGCTGTCTGTGCCCCCATTAAGGAGATTCATCCTCCCTATTTGTCCTGTTTACCATAATCATTGAACGTGAAAGTAAAAGAAAATCCCAAATGTTGGGTTAATACCAGAAGAGTAATAGAGTTTACATTTTCCAATGGGGACACCAGTTCTGGTGACCCTGGTGACACCCTGGGATTTCCTCATGTTGGAGGGATTCCTCTCACTCCCTGTTTTGGCTATGGGACAGGAACTGAAGGTAAATCTCCCATATGGGACACCGTAACATGGGCAAAAAAAACTGACAGAGGTTATAACCCTCCCTTAATCTATCCAAAATGAAAGATTGTAAGATGCTGATACCAGGTCAGATTCAAGCTCTTGCTTGCCTTGCTTGCTTTTAAAAAATACACTTAAAGTGGATGTAAACCTGATTCATGAAATTTGACCATAGCACATATATCTGTAGTGTTTTCTTATCTCTCTCCAAAGCCCTGAGTCCCGTGTGTCTCTTCTGTTTTGTTGCTCTGTTTCAGCATGATAACTTGAACTTCCGACAAGTTGTCAGCCAAGATAAAACCAGCCTGAAATGTTTGTTGAGGGAGGTTGCCATAAATAGATTAGCAGAGAGCTGGTCTATTCACTGCCCATTCCCTCCTTCCTTTGCCTATGTGGAGGGGGGGTGTCTTTCCTCTAATCAGCTGTCTTGGCTGTATGCCAAGAATCCACTCCCAGTGCTGAACAGGAAAAGAAAATCTCTAACACGATGTGAACTTTCTAAAGAATATATTAATCTGAAGACAGCAGATACAGTATACATGTAAAACTAATGTAGGGAGATTTGTTTCATCTCTGTGTATCATCTGAGGCTGTTCACTTCATTGGGTATATGTGAGGGTTTATATCCACTTTAATGAAGTATTACCCAGATAGCAAGGATAACTCGCCACAAATTTGTGGCAGTGTTGAATTGTAAGTCTGTTAACTTGCTGTACATTTTAAATGGTGAGTTGCACCCTCACAGAGTACTTGAAGCACAAATTCTAGTTGACACTTTTCCAATTTGTAGCAAATCTGCATGCCAAGTTTCTAGCAAGAGCAAAGTTGCAGTGGTGAATCTACAGCAAGAGCTCTGCAAGTCTACAGCATGCAAATTCAGCCACAGTGACCCCTGTGGTGGGATGACTATTGTACAACATAACTGAACCATAACTTGCAGCAGACTTGCAGAATATTTGCAAAAAAAGTTTATCTGGAGTCATGCAATCATTGTCATTGCTGCAGTTGTCGAACAACATTGAGAAGCCTAGCAAGTCTAGCAATACCTTAGCGAGTCATTTTCAAACTTGCAGCACACTTGCTTGCTATCTGGGTTAATGATTACAGAGATGGATTAGCTTTTGTTTTAGGCAGCTTTAGCAGTTTTAGGTTGGTTTGCAGGTGCTATTTTTAGCACAATAGCGCCTGCAAACCCCCAGCAGTGTATACATCGCTCCTGCCCATTGAAATCAATGGGGCAGCGTGGCTATACCGCAGGCAAAGCGCCTCTGCAGAGGCACTTTGCAGTGGTTTTTAACCCTTTCTCGCCCGCTAGCGAGGGGCAAAACCGCCTCGCTAGCGGCTGAATACTGCCGCTAAAACAACGGTAAAGCGTCGTTAATAATAGCGATGCTTTACCGCCGAGGCACCTCCCACCCCAGTGTGAAAGGGGCTTACACTGGACTGCAGTTGGAAGATCTCCTTCCTTTCTCCACTCCATAACCATAAACATGCGGACTACAGTGATTAGAGCAAGCAAGAAAAACAAGAACTTTTATTAGAAAAGGTCTCCTGATAGCTCCTGATAGCTATGTCAAGCTATTGTCATTCAAATAAAACAAACTTAACGACTTTTAATAATTGATATAAATTAGATCTTACATTAGGAACATTGTAATTTTAAGCTGGCCTTTTGTCAAATAGTAGTAGTATAAACTTTAATTTGCTAAGTAAAAATGTCACATTCATAAAAAAAATGTCTGTACAATAGTGAGGTCACAGGTGTCACATTGAATATTTTAAAACTGTTTAAGGACGACATTTATGACCATCAGAAAAGGTGACACATATTTGACTATAAGACAGGACAACTAAGAAGATTAATTTGCTTTTGTTTTATGATTATGGTGTCTGGTAAAATTTCTCAGCATGGGGGGTCCATTATAAATGCCACACTGCTGGAATCCAGAAATACTTCTCTTCCCCATACAGTGCTATGTGGCATACACGGTCTGGATGGTCAGTTTCCTTTTTTTTTAACATAAAGGAAACTGCATATAAAGATGTATTTATAAAGTACCGAAGGTGACTTTCAACATTCACTGGAGTGAAATCAATCTCTGTCATTTAAAACACATGCACCAGAAAGATTCACCTGCAATGAATGTTTGGTGCATATCAGGTTCACTGCTTTAAAATATTGCCCCATTAAGCCATTTTTCTCTTTGAAAGATTGAGTAGGTAAAGGATAAAATGCCTGACAGTTGTTTTTTTTTTTCTGTCATCTGTGTCCCATTGGAGAAATGTTCTTTCACTTACTGTCCTGTAGACACAACAAGAAGAAAAAGGGATTTTCTTGAAATTGAAAAGAAAACCCATCTTAGATAGTTGAGACCATAATAAATGTCTTCATTTGAAAGTTTTCCTTCTTGACCTATTCTAGTGACAACAAAAATATTATATTTTCCCTCATTTAGTCCCAGAGGCAATGGTCACTGAGACATTTGGAGAAGGTAAATATTTTTAGTGAGGACATAGACAGCAATAGAAACCTCACAGAGGTTCTAACCCTTTCAAATCCTAACAAATATGGGAACAACATATGGGAACAGTTTTGTGTTTTATGACAAATGATTAAAATATTAAGAAGTGTTCTTTATCACTTTAAAATGTATGGCCATCCGTATAAGGCATTAAAAATGTTGCTAAATAGCAATTGCTAATAAGTAATGACCATATTCAGACCATATACCCAGTATAATAGTGTTGATCTATAATATTTTATAGCCTTGAGCCAAGTACCCAGCTTGATTTATGCTCGGAAAAGATAAAGATGTGCATTGGCAGACATAATTCCTGAATTGGTTCCTGTCCACTTAGGAGGTTTGGGTATTTCCCTCTCATCTTTGCATTTTACATAATAAAAAAAAACACAGCGGAAAAAGTGACAAGTATAACTGGAAGAAGGAGCAGGCATAGTCAAAGCACAGGTTCCTTACAAGATGAGAAGCAATATTTTAGTAGTGCTTTCCTCCAGGGTAGTGCCCAAGTTCTTCTCATTTGGTCATCCCATGAGCACATTACCAAACTAATCCTTAGCTGTTACCATCATTTTCTTTGTTTCTTCTTGGACTGCATAGCTTGCATGTGCACTGAACTTGACTGTCGAAAAGATGGAAACCTGAATCTTCAGAAAATGTTTTGTTGGTTCATTATGTTTTGGCTCCGAAAACCTGGTGCTTGTAATGTTTCGCACAGGGTTTTCAAGACTGCAAAAATAGTACTTCTGAAAATGCTCTGGCCTCTGACTCTTATGTAAGCCTTATTGTGACTTTACCTATGCTCTAAAACATAAAATTTTCCTTCATATATTAGCATAACTCCTAGGCTCCACCTAACCCTAAAACTTAACCATTAAAAGGGGTGTATACACTGTTTACTGTTAATATATGCTTTTGCAGAGCAAAGAAACAAGTTCGCCTTAATACTGGCCCCAACTACTGCTTATACAAACCTTCCCTTTGCACCCTACCTGCACAGTTCAGCTGCAGGAGGGAGGAGAAGTATTCCTGTGTAAGCTCCAAACCAAGAAGAAAAAGCCCTGTGGATGTTGCACGGGTGAAGTGCAGGTTCCCTATAGATAAAAAAAACTGTTAATGCACCCATGGCAGTATTGTAGTTTGCCTAAACCCCTGTCATTATCACTTAAGATCGGGGTCAGCAAGCTGTCAATAAGGATCTACTAGTAAATCACATTACTGGTAGATCGGGAACGCAGCCCTGCATTGCCAGTCCTGCAGAGTGGAGAAGGGGGTATAGCACAGTACTGGATGGAGGGCAGGAGCTGCCGGAGTTAACTGTTCGCATTAACCAGCAGGTGGTCACTAGGAAGCGGGGCGGTCCAAGCAACCAATCCCCAGCTTGCACATATGAAAGTTAGCTCTAGAAGCTCCCGCTCCCACCCTCCATCCAGTACCGTGACGTGCTCTCTGCTCTGCTGCAAAGTATACACCAGTGTAAGGTAGGAGACTGCCACCTACACTGTGTGGGGGGGGGGGGTGAAGGGGACAGATGAAACTAGTTTGGGGGGGCACAGGACACTACAGGGAGGGGTGATGTGAAGGTGAAGAGGGCACAGGACACTGCTATTGGAGATGCCGGGGACATCACACAGCCGGAATGTGATATGACAGGGGGTTTAAAGGACCCTACAGTTGGGGGGGTGTTGGGGTGATGTGAAGGGGGGTGGAGGACACTGCTTTAAGGGAGGCACAGGACACTGCTATGGGGGGGTAGAGGACATCACATGGGGGTGTTGTAAAGGGGGGCAGAGGACACTATGAGGGGTGATGTGAAAGGGGGCAGAGGACACTGTTATGGGGGGGCACAAGAAACTACAGTGGGGGGTGATGTGAGGGCAGAAGACTGGACAGAAGGTATTTGGAATAAAAAAGGAATTAATGTATTGAATAGTATCATTACATGTACAGTACCAGCCACATGCAGTTACCAGGGTGCAATAATTTGTACAACAGTTGTCCAACATATGTTATGTAGTCAAAGTCTAACTGACTCCTTGTGCTGCTGCTTCTACTTACATTCTGGCTCCAGATTAATGAAGTATTAATGATTACAGAGATGCATTAGCTTTTGTCTTTTATGCACAGGGCCTTTTTTTCTCAGAGAATAGGTGCAGGTACTCCCCTCTACCAAGTCCTTGTCTCCGCCTCCTAACCACCTAGGAACACTGTCCCTTGGTTCCTACCCTCCTCCCAGTACTGCCCCTTTTAGGGAAAACAAAACCAAATATCACTTTGTGGCACTAAATCATTTGTATGGAATTTGCTAATGATAAGAAGGAAAGCAGTAAAATAGATCCCCCAGCAGCAATAGACCCCCATCAACAATAAATCCCCCTAGCAACAATAGACCCTCTGCAAAAAAAACCATAGCGACAAGAGATCCATTATAGGAACATAATACCCCAGCAGCAACAATAGATCTCCCGACAGCCAACATCAATAGATCCTCCAACAGCCAGCAAAAATAGACCCCTCCTTTAACAGTTGATCTCTTCTAACAACAATTGACCCACCAGCAACATAAGACTCCCCCACTCCAGCAACAATAGACCCCTCCTTCAACAATAAAATCCCTCATCAGCAACAATAGATCCCCCAGCAGCCAGCATTAATGGACCCTCCAGCAGCACCCCTTGCAACAAAATACCCCCCCATCCTTTACCTATTCCCCAGCAACAATAGACCCCTGCAACAAAATACCCCCTAGCAACAAAAGATCTATTACAGGAACACTTCACCCCTACCAGCAACAATAGATCTCCCAGCAGCCAGCATTAATAGATCCTCCAGCAGACAGGAAAAATAGACCCCTCCTTTAACAGTTGTTCTCTTCCAGCAACAATTGACTCTCCAGCAACATAAGACTCCTCCCACCCCAGCAACAATAGACCCCTGCCTCAACAATACATTCCCTCATCAGCAACAATAGATCCACCAGCAGGCAGCATCAATGGACTCTCCAGCACACCCCAGTTACCCTTGGTGGAGGTGCTAGAACTGCATTCCCCCACGTTCCCACTGAAAAAAAGACCTGTTTATGCATATCTGTGCAGAGTTCAACTTTAAGTAGCCAGATGTATTAATAACCCTGGTGAAATGACCTTTGATTGGAAGGACTTATTAGAGCAATTCAAAACTTTTTCTGATCCGTTTGCCCTGAAAAAAAACAGCTTCTGCTGGTTCCTGACTTGTTTCCGCTACTTAAGTGCCAAACACATTGGCTGGTTCAATAGAAACCAGACGACATTCAGCCCCTTGGCATGGCAGCTGGTCATTCAGCCAGCTTCTGTTAAAGGGGCATGACCGGAAAAAAAACGTTAGTGTGTATCAGGTTTTAGGCATAATAAATGCTTAGGGCACAGCCAGCTAAAAGATAAGCTTCAGGGTGGTGGAGTTGTGCCAGCATGCCCAACCTATCTCATAGGTCTATGGCCAGGATCAGTTACAATTGTGTCTGATATTTGAAGATTCTTTAAGTGAGACAGGATAACAGATTGCATGGAATTTGATTAAAAATAGTCCTGTTATGTAACCTTGACCAGCAGACATTACCTAATTATTATATTTATATGTTGCATGCCAAGGGCATCAAATATTTGCTCTATTTTGAGAAACATTTCCTTCTGTGTCATCAGGATACATGATCACACCGCATGCACCAACAGCATTTGTTTCAGTCATTTTTTTTATTTTTTTTTTTCAGGGTGACCATAAGCTCTCAGCTATACTCATAAATATTTGCTGAAAGCAGTGCCATGGGCTCTCGACATTTCCTGTAACCATCAGCTCCGCAGATTGTTTTAAAACGCTCATTTTTTTTGCAGCCCTTTGACATTATTTCACCTGAGGGGACACTTTTCCCTACTGGCCACTCTATAATGCATCCACTTTCTCACGCTGTGTACTGCTGCAGTATGACAGAGCAGTTGTTGTTTTGTTCTGTGCCGATCCATTTTCCTTCAGTTGATGGCTGTACATTAGCTTCTTTCCCTTTCATCCTCTTTCTTGATTTGTATTATTTTTTGTGGGTTTTTTTTTACCGGATATGTATATCAACCACTTTAGCAAAATAATATAGGAACATGATTGGGTTCTTGACATTGTTCTTTTTCCAAAGCAGTGCCATATATGTCCATTATATCTCGTAATACCAATATTTTATGCTTAGCAGTATGTCAAGCACTGGTAAGTCCTTTGGAAATGGAATATTTATATGCTTTTGTCAGATCGACAAATATAAATGACACAAACCAGTTTTAAAGAGCATGTGTATATACAAGCATTTATAAAAGCAGGTCTATACAGGTCATTGTCACATAGATTAGGTTTTTATCCTAATTCAGTGGTAATCATCCAAAGTATGGGTCTGGAAATGAAGACTGGTGTCAATGTTTACATGGATAGAGAACGAGAAGGATGGAAGGTAACATAGTGCATGACAATATCTGTTGCTTTACACTACTAAGTGGTCAATGCTATTTCCTTGCAGTGCTGAGATCCTGAGTTTTATATGCATGGATTTTCATGTATGTGTGCAGTTTGTATGTTTCTTCCATCAGCTTTCTCACACTATCCATTAACACACTGGCAGGTTCATTGGCTTACACCCAAATTGTGTTATTGCTGTCTGTGCACCAGTGTTAATTTTTGTCTTAGGACTAAAATGGCATTTTAGTTTTAGTCCCATTTTAGTCTTCTGCAATTGTTTTAGTTTTAGTCGTATTTTAGTCGATTAAAATAGTATTCATTTAATCGACTAAAATGTTTTAGTCATTTTAGTTGACTAAAATGTTTTAGTCGTTTTAGTCGACTAAATTAACACTGCTGTGCACATGCATATAATGGTGGAAAGGACATTCAATGATTAGCCCTTTCCAGGGCAGTAATTGATTATTATTATTATTATACAGGATTTATATCGCGCCAACAGTTTATGCATCGCTTTACAACTTGAGGGTAGACAGTACAAATACAATACACTTTAAAGAGGCCCACCTTAAAATAAAAAATTGCCTCAAAAATCTTTAAAAAATTTAAAAAAAAACATTTGGAAAAAAAAAAAATTTAACTTACCTGAAACCCTTGTTACTAGGCAGTCTTCCTAATCTGCCTATTCCTATTCCACGGCGCTTCCTCCTCTTCGGCGAGCAGCCCCGTTGCCTTCTGGGAACTGTGTGTGTCCCAGAAAACCACGGGGCCATTCACAAAGCGTCACGTGACTCGCGCATGCGCAGTAGGAAACGGGCAGTGAAGCCGAAAAGCTCCACTGCCTGTTTCCCTTTGTTAAGATGGAGGCGCCGGCAGCTGATCTGATGAACAGATCGGCCTCGGGGGGCCGACATCGCGGGCTCGCTGGACAGGTAAGTGTCCTTATTAAAAGTTAGCAGCTACAAACACTGTCTTTAAAAAAAAAATATTGTGGCCGGAGCCCCTATTTAATACAGTAGGAATCAGAGGGCCCTGCACCTTACAGCTTACAATCTACGAGGGAAGGTGAAGAGATAAAAGAAGTAAATGATATGAAATATTTTAATATTTTCTGTAAAGAGCTGCAGAAAAGGCATCAGGGTTATAAAAAAATATGGGCAAAAGAGAAAAAAATGTAAACATTTCTACCGTTCTCCACAAAATGTAAGATGTTTGCATGGACACTGAATAACCTGGGATGGTACAATTCAGGCTGCTTGTCCACGAGCTTCTAGGCAGTTCTTGTGTCTAAGCACTTTTGGTGCTTCTCAGGTGCCTCTAGTTGTTGATCCAATAATAACATATCTAAAAGTATCACTTTGCTAAATAAACAAGATGGATTCAATTGAAAACACTCTATTGATTCACTGATTCTTACTTACTTTATAAGAACCCACACATTTTAATTGGTACTTTGCAAACTCCCAAAAGTTTTCTCCTTCACCCTAGTGGAACATATTATTATTATACAGGATTTATATAGCACCAACAGTTTACGCAGCGCTTTACAACATTGGGGAAGACAGTACAGTTACAATATAATAAAATACAGGAGGGATCAGAGGGCCCTGCTCATTAGAGCTTACAATCTAGAAGGGAGGGTCAAGTGGTACAAAGGGCAGTAGCTGTGGGGGATGATCAGATGGACAAAATGAAAATACAGTTGTTAGGTGTGTGTGTAGGATAGGCTTCTCTGAAGAGGAGGGTTTTCAGGGATTGTCTAAAAGCTAATAGAGTAGGCGATAAATGGACAGATTGTGGCAAGGAGTTCCATAGGCTTGGAGAGGCTCTCGAAAAGCCCTGGAGGCGAGCATGGGAGGAGGTGAGGAGAGCTAGAGAGCAGGGGGTCTTGAGAAGAACGAAGAGAACGATTAGGTTGGTATTTTCAGACTAGGTCAGTGATGTAGCTGGGGGGCAGAGTTGTGGATGGCTTTGTAGGTAGTTGTTAGTATTTTGAATTTAATTTGTTGGGTGAGCGGAAGCCAGTGGAGGAATTGACAGAGAGGAGTAGGAGACATAGAGTGATTGGTAAGGTGGATGAGTCTGGCAGCAGCATTCATGATGGATAGAAGGAGGGATAAAGTATGTAGAGGTAAGCCAATGAGGAGGGAGTTGCAGTAATCAAGGCGAGAGATGACCAGGGAGTGAATTACGAGCTTTGTTGAGTCATTGGTTAGAAAGGGGCGTATTTTGGAGATGTTGCGAAGGTTAAGGCGGCAAGATTTGGACAGTGATTGGACGTGGGGCTTAAAGGAGAGTTCAGAGTCCAGGACTACTCCTAGATCCTTGGCATGTGGGAATGGGCTGATAGATGTGCCATCGATTTTGACAGAGAGATCAGTGGAAGAGGCACATGGGGGAGGAAAATGATAAGTTTGGTTTTCAATAGATTAAGTTTGAGGAAGTGATGCGACATCCAGACTGATATATCTGATAGTAAATTAGTAATACGTGAGGAGACTAAAGAAGTGGGTTGAAGGGTAGAGAAATAGATTTGAGTGTCGTCAGCGTAGAGATGGTAATGGAACATATCCTACATTTTCTATATACAAGTCTGGCTATGCTTACTGTGGACATATAAGGTATAGCCAGGGAATTTTCTGTTCAGCCTAAAGTATTCACTGCTACTAAACTCATATATATGAGTTTTTTCCTTATCTTCTCAGTCTCAAAAGTTTGTTCAATGTTTGTGGCTGTCTATCTAGCTATGGACTTCTCTTGGATTCTTTGCAAATCTCTATTACAAACATAAAAACATATTGCACATCTGCTGTTCTTTGAATAATGCTAATTTTCAAACACACCTCCAATATTTTCTATATACAGTACTGAAAACAGTAGAGATTATACCATGGGACAATCAGTGATCTATGCAGTAGTAATTATATTGTAAATAATACCGGTATAGAGAATAATTACATACAGGAAATCAATACAAGATAACACATGCAATAATTAGATTGTTCCTCCTAAGACATTAAACATACTTCTTTATAAAATGATAACAATAATATTCATGATATTTACCTATTCATCCTGAATATATGACTAGAAATACATTTTAGACAATATTGTTCTCTAGGTTCTCACTCAGTACATTTCTCAAGTCATACAATTGCAATAAAAAGTATGTAAACCCTTTTGGAATGATATGGATTTCTGCACAAATTGGTCATAAAATGTGATCTGATCTTCATCTAAGGCACAACAATAGACAATCACAGTCTGCTTAAACTAACAACACACAAAGAATTAAATGTTACCATGTTTTTATTGAACACACCATGTAAACATTCACAGTGCCGGTGGAAAAAGTATGTGAACCCTTGGATTTAATAACTGGTTGAACCTCCTTTGGTAGCAATAACTTGAATCAAATGTTTCCTGTAGTTGCAGATCAGACGTGCACAACGGTCAGGAGTAATTCTTGACCATTCCTCTTTACAGAACTGTTTCAGTTCAGCAATATTCTTGGGATGTCTGGTGTAAATCGCTTTTTTGAGGTCATGCCACAGCATCTCAATCGGATTGAGGTCAGGACTCTGACTGGGCCACTCCAGAAGTCGTATTTTCTTCTGTTTAAGCCATTCTGTTGTTGATTTATTTCTATGCTTTGGGTCGTTGTCCTGTTGCAACACCCATCTTCTGTTGAGCTTCAGCTGGTGGACAGATGGCCTTAAGTTCTCCTGCAAAATGTTTTGATAAACTTGGGAATTCATCTTTCCTTTGATGATAGCAATCCGTCCAGGCCCTGACGCAGTAAAGCAGCCCCAAACCATGATGCCCCACCACCATACTTCACAGTTGGGATGAGGTTTTGATGTTGGTGTGCTGCGCCTCTTTTTCTCCACACATAGTGTTGTATGTTTCTTCCAAACAATTCAACTTTGGTTTCATCTGTCCATAGAATATTTTGCCAGTACTGCTGTGGAACATCCAGGTGCTCTTGTGCAAACTGTAAACATGCAGCAATGTTTTTTTTGGACAGCAGTGGCTTCCTCTGTGGTATCTACCCATGAAATCCATTCTTGTTTAGTGTTTTACGTATCGTAGATTCGCTAACAGGGATGTTAGCATATGCCAGAGACTTTTGTAAGTCTTTAGCTGACACTCTAGGATTCTTCTTCACCTCATTGAGCAGTCTGCGCTGTGCTCTTGCAGTCATCTTTACAGGACGCCCACTCCTAGAGAGAGTAGCAGCAGTGCTGAACTTTCTCCATTTATAGACAATTTGTCTTACCCTGGACTGATGAACAGCAAGGCTTTTGGAGATACTTTTATAACCCTTTCCAGCTTTATGCAAGTCAACAATTCTTAATCGTAGGTCTTCTGAGAGCTCTTTTGTGTGAGACATCATTCACATAAGGCAATACTTCTTGTGAAAAGCAAGCCCAGAACTGGTGTGTGTTTTTTATAGGGCAGGGAAGCTGTAACCAATACCTCCAATCTCATCTCATTGATTGGACTCCAGTTGGCTGACACCTCACTCCAATTAGCTCTTGGAGATCTCATTAGTCTAGGGGTTCACATACTTTTTCCACCTGCACTGTGAATGTTTACATGGTGTGTTTAATAAAAACATGGTAACATTTAATTCTTTGTGTGTTATTAGTTTAAGCAGACTGTGATTGTCTATTGTTGTGACTTAGATGAAGATCAGATCACATTTTCTGACCAATTTGTGCAGAAATCCATATCATTCCAAAAGGGTTCACATACTTTTTATTGCAACTGTATCTGCCAATTTGATGTTATGTATTTTAAGATTTCAGTCAACTGACTATTTATAACAAAGAGCCATCACATGCAAGTGTTTCCAGGCTCTCCAGAATGGCAAGATTTATTTACTTAATGTATTTGTTAATTTGTTTAATGCAGGCACTTTTGTACACACTGTTTAAAATGCCAGGACAATGCTGACACAATTCATTTTACATAGATTACAATTTAGTTCTAAATGTGATAATGCATTAAAACAAACAAACTCCGGCAGATGGGAAGGATGGTTGTAGGTCTCCTGTATTTCATTTTAGACATTCATCACTGGGTCTTTACTCATTCTCTTGTAATGGTTGTTTTATGGCCCACCAAACAGTCAAGGCTGGTTTTATTGCAGGGCAGAGAGATCATTTGTAACGACACTGGCCCCAGCTTTAGAGAAATATTGTGTGTTCCATTTCGTTTATTTAGACTTTAAAATGTTTATGGATGGATCCAGTATTTAATATGATACCGTATAAAATTATCACAATATATGTGTTTTAAATTGCTTGTATTTCATATAATGACATAATCGGTTCCTCCAAACATCTGGATAATTGGTTCTTTATGCATATATGCAGCAACGTCTGAATCCCTTTAGAGCAGTTAGCCAAGAGTAGTTATATTTCCCCTACATTATTTCACCTGGTGGCATTAGGGAATAGGAACACATGCATAACAATAATAGAACTGCTGCAAACTGCAATATTTTGTAATAAATAGATGGAATGGCTTTTTGTACATTTTATCTGAAGGTTTTCCTACCTCGGTCTAAAGGCATTCCAAACAGGTAGTCCTTTGGAAAAAATGTGTAGCTCTTTACATGGAACTATGTCTTTGACACCCCTTTTCCCTATTTATTTCTAAATCATTGTAAGAAGAGAGACAGAGTAAAAAGTATGCGTGGTCAGGCTTTCTATACAGGGTTAAAGTATACTGTATAGAAAGCCAGACATTTTTTTGTTTTGAATAGATTAGGGAATGGATAAACCCCTGTAACTTTTTGTCATCTAGGTCCTATTGGGGTAATTGACCATATTTTTCTGTGCTGCAGACACAACAGGAAGTGATATGTTATGTCTCTAAAGTGAGGAAAATGCCTGACAGCTTGTTAAAGTTTTTTCAGGATGTTGGTAGGTAGATTTTTCCAGTTGTAGAAAGTCACTTACACCTTTGTCAAGCAGCCAGGTTGCATTTAGATGTATTATATCCTTAGGGATATATAAATGTTTCACTCTTACTGAACTCCCCCTGGTGCATGATTGTAGATAGAATAAATTAGACTGACCTGTTAAGCTGGGTATACATGTTCATTTTTTGTTGTTGTTCAACCAACAAGTTGAATGAAAAAAACTAACAGATCCCCACATAAACACAACGATGTGTCGTCCAGGAATCTCTCCTCCTGCTGTGCTATTGTATGGGACCGTAGACAGGAATGTTTGGACAAAATGAACACACAACAAAGACTACTTGAATAAAATGAATTTATAGAATAAATATTTTATTGGATAAAACTTGGCCGCAGCATATATTATTGGTTTAATAAACATATGTATCAAGTATTAAAGTACCATACGTATTTATTCAACATAGAAATAACTCAATAACCAAAACTTAAGGAAATACAGCTCAGCCACTATGACTCAAGCTGAAAAAACAATCTTTCTTCAATATTATTTCACAAAAACTGTCCCCAAAAGACAGGATGGGGTTGACTCAACCCCACCTGTCATCGACCTCAGCATGCGGCCCATTCAATACATGACTGAAAAGCCAAATTCATTATGTCCAAGCCAATGTCTGACAGATGTACCCCATCGAATCTATAAAACCCTGAAATCCCACCCTCAAGATCTACATGACGATAAGCAAAACCAAATTCCGGGGCCATAAATTTGGAAACTGCCCTATTAACCGTTTTCCTGACTTTTTCAAAAGGCCTCAGAACGGCGGAATCTAACCACCGTAGCCTGGGAATAATTTCTGAAAAAACGATCACCAGCTCAGGGGAGGACAACTTAATAAGATAGATGGAATGTTTAATGCTGAAAATAAGATCCAACATTGCGCATCTGTCCCACATCATTTCCTCCCAAATGTAAAATTAAAATATTAGGTGTAGGCCAGGAGAGAAGAAGTGTACTGAACTCAACTAATAATTCTTCCCACAGCATACCTCCTCTTCCAAACCAGAAAACTTGGAAATATGTTGGATGCAGACCCAAATTAGAAGTGTAAGAATGAGCAGCTGCACGTTGATGCGCCCAATATACGAAAGAGTGTCCTAAAATCCAGACCACTCCAGGCACACCTATAATAATCAAATAACAGGGTTAGGATGAATATAGAGTTTAAAAGAATTCGACTTCCACCTTCCTAAACTCCTAATGCGACCAGAACCAAAACCCAATTTAGCCGCTTCTGTGGCAGCACCGATTCTGAAAGAGTGTGAAGAAATACGTATGTCTGACAGATGCAAGGCTGTGCAACATTTGGACAAAATACTATTAAATTGGAATCTTGTGAGAGGTGAACCATCTTCATGGATAAAAAGCACCCCTTCGTTTTTGGGACGAATAGCCAGATAAGAAGACATTCTCATCACCAAATAGGAGAACCGGGACAAGCCAATAGACGTTACCAAACGCCTTTCTTCGTTTGGTCAGTTTTACTGGATTGAATAAATACATTTAAAAATGTATCAGCCAGGATAACGTGTTGCACTTTTAAACCAGAAAGCATACATTTACTAATTGACACCATTTCAGAAATCCGTAAAGCTGCAAAAAAGGCCAGTAAAAACGGCATTAAATAGTATAGCTTCAAATGATCAAAAACATATAGAACTTGTAATAGAGCAGAAAGACGTGAGAACTTCAGGAGTTATAGGATGCCTGTTATCAACCTTAGCATGAATTTTTTTATACCCCTTAAGTGCTTGGTGTACTGGAAAAATAACTTAGACATGAAGTTAAATTATTCAGTTTATGAAAAAATGATATGCCTGCTAAAATTTTATAAACATGAGACCATGAATATTCTTGAGACATCAAAGATTCCAGAAATAATAATACCATATGTTCCGAACAATCTGAGCCCGCAGCCTGTTTAGCAGACAAAAATTGCAACCATAATAACCATGAGGACCGGTAACCAGACCACGAGGCTGAAGCCAAAGATTTCTCAATATTTTCAGCTACTAAACGATTTCCCATAACCGAGGTGGGCAAGGCGTTCCGATATAATCCGCTGTTGGTAATAGGGAGAAAAAACGCTCCATCTGTAAATGAGAAAGGGCATCCGCCGTCTCATTAGCCTTGCCCGGTATATATTTAGCCCTAAAGCATATGTTTAGACATAGGCATCCATAAACCAGATAATGCAAAAGAGCAATTACAGGAGGAGATCTGGAAGACAAACAGTTAACTGCATACAAAACACCCCGGTTATCTGTACTAACAATGATCCTTCTGTTGGCAAACTGTTCACCCCAGAGCTTCCATTGTACTTCCAATTCCAGAAGTACAATATTAGCACAGAGACCCCTGGTGGACCAACTTACCGGCCAAGATTCAGTGCACCAATGATCTCCCCAGATTTCTGCAAATCCAATAGAACCAGCGGCCAAGTGGCCAAGCAGAAGTCTCTCTCCAGGATAAAATCATCCTGCCAGAAAGCCCTGCCATTAAAATGGAGTAAGAAATTCAGCCAGACTAACATATCTGCTTTCAAATCCATAGTTAATCTAATATGAGAAAAGGGTTTTTATAACCCAAAATAGCCAGATACATGCATCTGGAAAAAATTCTACCCACCAGTAAAATCTGTGTCGTAAAGGCTAAAAGCCCTAATAAAGATTGTAAATCTTTTAATAAGACCTTTTGTTTCTTAAGAAGTAACCAAAGAAGATGTGTAATTTTTTCAATCTTCTCAAAAGGTAGCCGAAATTCTCTTTCCACTGTATCAGTGGTTATACCCAAAAAAATCAATGCAAGTGCAAAACCGTTTTTTCAGATGCCAATGGAATAACAAACTCCTTGCACGTATCAACAAAAATTGACAAAAGAGAAAGACATTGAGAAGAATCCTAAGGACCCATGAATAAAAAATCATCTAGATAGTGGATCAAAAAGGGGGATCCAGATTTAGATGACATCACCCATTCTAAGAAAGTTGAAAATTCTTCAAAATAAAAACAAGAGCGCGAACACCCCATCGCAAACAGCGATCAAAATAAAATTTTCCTTAAAATTGGAAACCTAACGAATTAAAACAATCGGGATGGATGGGAAGAAGTCTAAATGCAGATTTGATATCTGCCTTTGCCAATAAAACTGGACCACCTAATAATTTAATCTTATGCACTGCTTGCTCAAAAGAATCATAAGAAACTGACGATAAATCATCATTTATCTGATCATTTAACGACGAACCTGCAGGAAAAGACAAATGATGAATTAAGCGATAGGTATGAGGCTCCTTTTTGGGCACTAAGCCTAATGGAGAAAAAACGAAAATTAAGGAAAGGAGGGTGATCAAAAGGGCCAGAAATTCTACCCATTGAAAGTTCCATTTCCAATTTTTTTGTCACTATTAAAGGCAATTCGGAAACTGATTTTAAATTATCCACCATACTGCAACCCGAACCTTGAAATTTTTGGGATTAAAAAACCTTCATCAAAACCCTTAATGAGTAGATCCGCTGTCTGCTGATTTGAATAATGCTGAAGCCATGGGAGCATTTTTTCCAAGTTCACTGGGGTGAGCGCTTTTAAGAAAAATTTCCCCCTCGTTTGGCGGTGGCTGAGATGTGGAGGATAATTTACGAAAACATTTAGATACAGGATGTAAGCCTCCGCAGAGAGCGCACTCATGTTTGTATTTACACGTAGCCGGCCATCTGTATTGACTATCATTAAACGAAAAACATATACCTTTCTTATACGGCACTCCCGGTGTATTAACGACATTACCTGTACCAGACTTGGGAAAATTCGGTTTCTGTGGAAGGAAAAGGTTAAGCCACAAACCTACGTCTTTTGAACCCCACTGTAATCCTGGATAGACCGATAACTTGTGACGAAATGCTTCGTCATACGAAAACCAAGAAAAACCTGAAAAACACTTGTAGGCTTCCTATATAATATCAATATGTTGGAATAAGCCAGGGCTTTTATCTGGAAATTTTTCACAGAATACACTGGAAAAAATACAAAAACCCTGCAACCAATTAGAAAAAGATTTTGGAACAGTTCTACGGCGATCTTCTTCAATTTTATCATCTTTATCAATTTTCAAAAAAGAATTCCGTACCTTTCACCTTTCCAGATTTTTTCTTTAGTAGTAACAGATAAATGAAAACCTAAGGGGGACAAAAAACAGGGCATAGACTCTTTAAGAGTAACATCCAGTAAAGTGCTAGCGATACAAGCAGGTGTAATCGTTTTATCTTTACAAACTTCCTGTGATACTGGAAGTAAATCAGCTGAATGTAGCACATGGTCCTCAGACCAAATAACTGCAGCTGGTTCCTGTAATGAAACACTATTAGCAAGAGAAGATTGAGTAGCAGACACAGGAATAGTGCGGGAAATTAAAGCAGTGTGAGCTTTAAATTCAGTTAAAAAATTAGAGAAACAAGAAGACAGTTGGTTAAATAAAGGCAACAGATGCATCTCACCTCCAGATACTCCATCCACACTAGCGGATGAGCTAGGCTGTTGAGATGGATGGAGCACTGGGATAGGAAAACCAGCTGCTCCTAAAGCCTGAGAAGCTGATCCTGTAACGCCGCTTGAGACCGTAGAATGGTTGACCTGTTGTCTAGGCAACTGTACCTCAGACAGCGTCGCTGGTTGTCCTGGAGATGACTAGTGCTCGATGGGCTGTTCCGCATTGCTCTGCCCCCGGCAAACTCCGCCATCAGAGATATGAATGGCAGGCCGCCGTTTGGACTTAGAGGCCGACTCTGCCCTGTGCTGTGATGCATTCCTGGCTGGCGAAGGGCTGAATCTTCTATGCTGAATGCGCCGCCTCTTGCTGAGCCGCTCCTCCAGTGCCCCGCCTTCTGACGCGGCATCCTTTCTGTGACCTGGAAACGGAAGGTCGGCACTAGATTCCACTTCTTCTTCCAGTAGCCTGACATCTTTCGGCGGGACATCCAGGCGATCAGCAACGAACGGAGCGGACGCTCCCACCGCTTGACCCGTAGGTAAATCCAGACATCGCCGGATTCAGTCTTCTCCTGCTTCAGCCTCAGCCCGCTCCAATAGCTGGCGCACTAGAGTCTTCATGTCGCTGAAAAGGACCAAAACAGCAGATGTATTACAGCTCTCCTACCCAGTATTAAAGCTCAAGTTCCGCTGTTGATCCTCCCCAAAACGACTGGCCCCGGACCCTATCAACTAGCCCTTTATATAGGGACCCCTTGGAATTCCAGAATGTTCCAGGGGGTCATCTGACCCTAGCTGACCTATCCTGATAAGGGGCTACTGGATTCTAGAAGATTCCAAATCAGCTGACCTTAGAGGGCCAATCACAAGCTTTACCTCCTTTTCCTCACAGAGGGGAGCCTGAAACTGCTCCTGTCACGATCCCATAAGGAAAAGGGGAGTCTAAAAACAGGCTTATCCCCTTTTCCTCATATTCTGACAGCTTCCGGGTTCTGTTGAACAAACCAGCTTCTGTTGAACATACAGCAGTACACATGGACCCAAAGTTGGCCAGTTCTTGCTTTGGTACGTGTATACAGAGCTTTAAAGCCAGCATGATGCAGAGCTGTCAGAGGACAATAGCTTGTTAACTTACCATTGTATAATCTTGTGGTTCATCTCAGCAATCCCTACAGTCCTCTAATCTAGAGTTCTGCTGCTGGGTTTGTATTCGCAAGGGCACAAAGATAGACAGTAAAGGGAAGATTTTAAAAGAAAGTGGATAATGAACTGTAATTATCAAACTTACTGTAGTCTCCTCTTACCCTGCTGCTAGTCACAAGGCCACATTTTACATTGTAGTAGCTATATGTGGGCGGGGCCTGAGGTACCCTAGCTGAGAAATAGAACACACAGTCCGGAATGATGTATGATATCTTGCATATTGTAGTAAGGTTAACAGAAGTATTGGCAATAAGTTACTTAAGGCACTGGTATTTAAATAAACATTGTAATATACTGTTTCAGGTTAATACAAATCCAATATAACTGTCTGTAATGGTACAATGTTGCAGCAATACTACACTCTATAGTGGCACAGTATTGAAACAATAAGGCACTCAGTAATGGCAAAGTATTGCAGTGACAAATATCCCAGTAATGGCTCAGTATTAAAAATAAATATAAAGTGCTAAGTGCCACAAATGTTAAATAAATATCACATTTGAAAATGGATGCGACTTTGAAAAATCACTAAAAAGTCCTATGCAGATAATTTATGCTGAGTGCCACAAAGATTAGATAGATATCACATTTGAAACCTGGTGCGTTTTTAAAACAAATCGCTAGAAAGTCCCATACAGAAGATTTGTTGCAAACATCAGTAAACTTGAAGCAATTGAAAGTTCCAAATCCCAATTAAAGTGCTCGTGCTCTACAAAGTGGATATGAATCCGTGCTTGATAAGTGCTTGATATGTGCTCACAGGACAGTGCCCCCACATGGATGTGAACTCACCCCTCCAAATGGACCAACTATTTCTAGTTTTTGTCAAACACACATGTGGGGCAGCCCCCATGGATTTTCTGTAGACTGATGTGGTTCAGGAACGATACTCCCTCATATGACTGGATATGATAAAGAGGGCCTCATTCTTATATATACTAGTGTTGTTTGGGGTAGATGTTCCTCATGCAAATGACAGAAAAAGCCTCATTGCGCAGCAACGTTTTTAAAACATTTATTCCATATAAAAAACATAGTAATTAAACTCACATGTAAGGGTGCCTGTAAACCTGACACCCGGTGTGAACAGCAGGTAAGCTCCCAGGAAATCTGCCCAAATACAGTGGTATGCCGCCGCCGCGATATACTGGTTGATTTCCGGGACTGGATGTGAGTCACGATGAGACGATGCTGCTCACCAACCTCTATGCGCGTTTCAGCCAATTAAACGGGCCGTCTTCAGAAAGTTGTGGTTCTGCTATTTTGGTTAAGGGTATAAATACCCTTACTTCTGGTCACGTGTGATTTTATCCAATCAGGATTTATTTATTTATTTTTTATCCTGATTGGATAAAATCACACATGTGACCAGAAGTAAGGGTATTTATACCCTTAACCAAAATGGCAGAATCACAACTTCCTGAAGACAGCCCATTTGATTGGCTGAAATGCGCATAGAGGTTGGTCCGCAGCATCGTCTCATCGTGACACACTTCCGGTCCCGGAAATCAACCAGTATACCTCAGCGGCAGCATACCACTGTATTTGGGCAGATTTCCTGGCAGCTTACCTGCTGTTCACACCAGGTGCCAGGTTTACAGGCACCCTTACATGTGAGTTTAATTACTATGTTTTTTATATGGAATAAATGTTTTAAAAACGTTGCTGCGCAATGAGGCTTTTTCTGTCATTTGCAAGAGGAACATCTACCCCAAACAACGCCAGTACATAGAGGAATGAGGCCCTCTTTATCAAATCCAGTCATATGAGGAAGTATCAATCCCGAACCACATCAGTCCACTGAAAATCCACGGGGACTGCCCCACATGTGTGTTTGACCAAACTAGAAATAGTTGGTCCATTTGGAGGGGTGAGTTCACATCCATGTTGGGGCACTGTCCTGTGAGCACATATCAAGCACTTATCAAGCACAGATTCATATCCACTTTGTAGAGCATGAGCACTTTAATTGGGATTTGGAACTTTTTATTGCTTCAAGTTTACTGATGTTTGCAACAAATCTTCTGTATGGGACTTTCTAGCGTTTTTTTTAAAAAAACGCACCAGGTTTCAAATGTGATATCTATCTAATCTTTGTGGCACTCAGCGTAAATTATCTGCATGGGACTTTTTAGCGATTTTTCAAAGTCGCATCCGTTTTCAAATGTGATATTTATTTAACATTTGTGGCACTTAGCGCTGTATATTTATTTTTATTATTAGTATCATTTTGCACTTGCAAGGTCTTATTTACTGCAGCTGTTAATTTATATGGTATCACTTATTCATACCAATAGTTAGATTCTTTTGGCGCTTTGGATTTTCTATTTTTACTTCAATGGCTCAGTATTGCAGTGGTATCATACTGTTGCAGGCTTAACCTGTTTACCAGAGGAGTGCTTCTGCTGAAAGTGTGGCCCACCTCAGTGTAGAGGAGAGACACTCTATGCTTCTGAGAGATCTCCAAGTGCTGGTCTGGGTACTGGAATATTTGTAGAGAACAGAAGTTGTCCCTGCCGTGACCCTGCTCACATAGAAACCTTTCCCTGCACTAATAACTCTTCCAGACAAATGGGGTCTTTGTCTCTGACCTATCCACTTGCTCCAAGCATGTCCCTTGCATGGTGCAGGCACCCTAATTTATAGAATCCTATTCCAAGATGGCTGTGATAGGTCACCAGAAGTTGTAGCTGTAACTTCTGTAACAACTATGAACATTTCGATTTGTTTAATATGAGAAAATTGTAAACAGGAGGCAATATCACAGTGAAATGGTGCAGGTATTAAAGTGGATGTAAACCCGATTCATGAAATTTGAGCTGGGCACATACAGTATCTCACAAAAATGAGTACACCCCTCACATTTTGGTAAATATTTTATTATATATTTTCATGTGACAGCACTGAAGAAATGACACTTTGCTACAAAGGTTAAAAGGTTAGGTGCAGGAGGGGGATTGCTTTTTGATGGCATTAATAAGTACTTCACTTGGTAGTGGGGAACAAGGGTCCACCAGCTCGCGACAAGCACCAGAGCAAGGGAGGTGTGAATGGGAAGATAGAGATAGGCACAGGTAGAATTAGAAGCAGAGAGGGGAGAAGGAACTTGCCTGTGAGACAAAAGAAGAGAGAAGAAGAAAAAAAAATAAAAGAAGGCTGGACTGCGGAGGACCCTTGTGGTCCCTATTTGGCTGTTAATAGGGTTAAGCAGTAATCTTTACACTATGTAACCCAAGAACCTTAACAAGCTAACATGGTAACTATCTGCGGTGTCATGAGTCCATCCAGGAATTAATAATCAACTTTAGGTAAACGTATAAACTGGTCATGCACATTACTGTTTTGCCACTGTTTTGCACCGGCATATACTCTTACTCATGCATCCTACGAGTTTGTACATGTTCTGATGTGCACATTTAGCTCTGTACGAAGAACAATGGAAACTGGATGAAATGTGTCAACCATATCAGTCCTGTTTTTTATACGATAGAAGTTTGACTAAGCGATGTTTCACCATTTTCCGCAACCGATATCAGACTATGAATATGATGTGTATAATTGTCTCTATTTTTGTTATGCATAATAACCAGATTGTAGGTAATATGGAACAGGAATTTAAAAAAATAACAGCTAGTATGCATTGTCCTTAGAAAACTAGATGTTATTATCTTAGGTTTGTTACACAATGTCCATGGACCTAAAATCAATTTTAAGTCTACTTTTATATAAACCAGGTAAGTAGCTTTGACTTCAGCATGAGACAAACAGATGAAGTTGATTGCATGGAAAACATAACGTTTTTTCAGGAGCACAAATTTCCTCATTTACTCCCTTTAAAAGCAAACCACATGTTTTTATTATTTACAAGGGCTCAAGGATGTTATGTTAAAGTCAAGTAATTCCAGAATCTGTGTGTACATCTGGTGGTAAACAGATGACAGAAAATAAAAGTGTCTTTTGGTTAATTTCCATGTAATAACCCCTAGGGATTTAGCATTTGAAGTGGAATATTTCACCCTAAAGTTATCAGATGACAGTGCAATGCGCTTAGGGATCTTTACATGTACTAAATATGGTCGTGCCATGTGGTATATAAGCATAGTGATATGATGGGAGCTAAAATTACACTGGTTTCAGTTATACACAAGTCATTTCACGCAAGGTGAGGAAGAAGCAAAAATAGTTCTATGTATCCTAAAACTGCAGCTTATGTGCTATTACAGACATGAAAACATTTGCTTCTATTAGTTTTTGTGTTTAAATAGGTTTATATGCATTTATACATTTACATTAGTTACATGCATTTTCTACAAAACAAACTTGCCAAAAATATTCTTGCTTTCATGAACAGAATAAATAAACTCAAATTACAAATTACGTATTCAACCATGGGACTATCTGTTATGCTCATACTCAACGGGCACTTTATTAGGTACACCTAATAAAGCAAGAAATAAATATTCATAATTTTTAAAATACTTGAGAGTATACATTTTACATGCAGTACCTACATTTCAACTTTCGCATAAATTGACTGACTATAGTGAATCTGCAAATAATTTTGTTTGCTTTCAAACATTTTAATATCCTATAAAATTATTTAAAAAAAATAAACATACAAGTCTAATGAAGATCATACATGTTAGAAATCAATTCGATGTGCAAGCGCTGATGGCCCAAAAAAAAACAAAAACAATTTGGCTTGATCACTGCTTTCCCCAAGAACAGTTGTCTAGGGTGACTGCTGCAGACTCTTGTTGTCCCCATACTAGAAGATGTTTCTTGATATGGATGAAACTGGCTGCATTGGGCATGTTAAAAGGGCATCCTAAGTCTTAACTTCCAGCATGGCAATAACCTTATTTTATCTCATCTAAATCTGAAAATATTCAAGAAAGGTGAAATATCAAGCATGAGGATACCAATTATAGGGGTAAAACAATAGCAACATGGGGCACATTCGCGGCGCGAAGCTGGACAGAAGCAGGAGATAAGAGCTCCATGAGCAACAGAGATTTAAGCTGGTTCACCAGGGCTATCTAGCAGCGATTCTTGTTTGACAGTACCCTGCACCCCTGGCAGAAAACACTTGCCTGCTGAGCTCAAAGAATCGCCGCAGTAAACTGGCTCAGCAATCCCTGACAACCTATTTACTCTGCATGAAAGAACAAAGCAACATGTCCCAAGATGGCACCCAGCCAGGAAGTGCTCCAGCGTGCACACAGACCGTGGCCTCCTCTCCAGCGCACTCCATGGGGGACAGTGAGTACTCTGTGCAGCTCACCAAAGCTGGCTTAGATGACAGTCTCACGGCCATGTATGGCAAGCTAGCTAGGAAATTTCAATTTGAATGGCACAAATCCACAAACACACTGTCCCTGGAGATTGCTGCCCTGGGCACCAGGATGGACTTACTAGAAACCAAGCACGATGAGCTAAGCTTTGCTCACTCTGATCTCAGAAAGGAACATGAGACCCTCTCTGAAATAGTACAACAGCTTCAAACCCAGCTTCAAACTGGAAGACCTGGACAACGGGAATAGGCAAAACAATCTGAGAGTGTGGGGGATCCCGGAGACAGTGACTGACCTGCTCCCTGCTATGCAGAAATTATTCCAGTCACTTCTCTCTGACTCTCCCATCACAGCCTTCAGCTGTGATAGGATACACAGAGCTTTACACCCTAAACCTCCTCCAGAAAGACCCCCAAGGGACATTGTGATGTGTCTGAAAGATTTCCTAATTAAAGAGGAGATCCTCCAAGCCTCGCGCAATACTCCTCACATCCAGCTATATGGCACCATGGTTTAAATATTCCCGGATATTTCACTTACTACCCTGGATAAGCGCAGGAGGATAAAAGAAATAACAGCAGTGCTCCAGTCAGCCAGTACCTGATATCGTTGGGGATTCCCCTTCAATTAGAGGTTCCCCACAATGGCACCACCTACATGAAACTACGATCCCAGAAAGCAAAGATCTCTTGGTGAATCTGGGCCTCCTTGATGCGGCTGACCACCCAAGAATGCCATCTATCCCACGTCCTTCGGCCATCTGGGCTACACCCTCCCCCAGGAGAGATCGTCGCAGCCAACATTAAGTATTGCCTATCCTTATTTTCTGCAGGTTTATCTAGGTTGTCACCAACTGCTTACAGCCAGCATGCTCAGTAACTCACAATTACTGTCCACACTGAGCGGAAGTTCTGTCGCACCCGTTTGTTTGTCCCCCTACTCTAATTAAGTTGGTACCCGATATTTGATACCCCAAAGTCGGACTGCTTGGGACAGATCCCTTCCAGGTTTACGGTCACACAACAGTCGCAAGACTACCCTGACTGACTACACCACTCGATTGAAGTATTGGACCATCTGGTCCATGTTGAGATGGTTTCTTTGGTCGGGAGGATGGCTATTCCCCTGACCCCCTTAGATAGTATACTGCCAAGTTCTGGCATTGTTTGCAGTATTAACGTTTTGCAGGCTGTTCTGCATTTTCTTTTTTGTATTTTTTTTTTGCTTTTTTTTCCTGCTCTGCATATTATTACACCCATAACCTGAAGGGCTTCAACTCACCGCATAAACAGAGAAAGGCCTTCCAGTCCTACAAACTATTGGGAGCTGATGTTCTTCTCCTACAGGAGACACACTGCTGCTCTCAAAACCACCCACTATACTTTGATAAAGCCTTTCAACAGGGTTACTATACTACATTTGAGTCCAAGATGCAAGGTGTTGTTATATTTATCAAAAACTCGGTTATGTTTGATGTCCACCATACCTACAGAGATCTGGATAGCCGCTTTGTGATAGTTCAGGGCTCAATTCAGGGCAAAGGTATCACCATGGCCTCTGTGTACGCACCAAATGAGTCCCAGGCTTCTTTCTTTAAGAAGTTTTTTCAAACATTAGATAAGTACCACTCACCCCACATGATGATAAGTGGTGATTTTAACCTGGTGGCTCACTCGGGTCTAGACAGGAGTCGCACGGTGACCTCCACTAATGCCTTCTCAAAATCACTCGAATATCAACTCAGATCACACCAACTGTTGGATACTTGGAGAATTCACAACATGGGGGCCTGTGAGTATACTATTTACTCTTACCCCCACGAAAGCTACTCCCGGCTAGACTACATTTATTGTATCCCTGTTTCAGTTGCTAACTCTACCTCAGCCAAGATTCATGCCTGTCCTTGGTCGGATCATCAGATAGTGTCCTGCAATTTCTCCCACATTGGCCTTTCCCAGGCTCTGGGGGCTTGGCATCTTAACGACTCCTTGCTCACAGACCAGATGGTTCTTACCAAAATATCAGATTGCATTACAGATTACTTCACTCATAATGATGTGAGTGAGATTTCCCCTGCATCCTTATGGGCGGCCCATAAGGCAGTGCTGAGGTGCCAGCTCATGAAGTTGGCTACCGCTAGAAAACGCCAGAAACTGAGAGACATCCGTTCCCTTACGATAGACCTTGACAGACTTTACCACCAACATGGCCGAACCCCTACTCAAGATTTGCTGCATCAAATCAATCAAAAGAGAAGTGCTCTGGATACCCTGCTCTCGGAGCAGACGGAAAAATCCCTCCAGTGGTCCAAGGCTTGCTTCCTTTTGCATAGGAACTCGGCTTTGGCTATGTTTGCGAGAAAGTTAAAGAAATCCATGCAACCTACACATTCATATAAACTCTATGACTCCAATGGTAATATCACCTCTCATTCCAAGGAGGTTTTATCAAAAACTGCTGGCAGACCCACAGGTCTCTGCTGCTTCCACCCCCCCAGACCTGGCTGGATACCCTCTCACTGCCCAAGATCGCTGAAGAACAATTACAATCCCTGAATGCACCCTGTACAGAAGAGGAGATAGCTACAATTATTTCCTCTTTGAAACCCTCCAAAGCTCCTTGCCCTGATGGCTTTACAGCCCTCTATTAAAAAAATTTGCAAACTGTTAATCCCCAAAATGACAAAACTATTTAATCGAATCCTCAAGGGCGACCCGATCCCAAGGGATATGCTCATGGCAAATATGTCACTGATCCCAAAACAGGGGAAGGACCATACCCTCCCTCAAAACTACCGCCCCATATCAGTTATTAACAACGACTTAAAGATTTTTGGCAGTATTTTAGCGGATCGTTTGGCATCCATTATCACAACATTAATTTCCCCAGATCAAACCGGCTTCATACCAACCAGTCAAATTACAGATACCATACAATGTATCAAAAAATATGTTAAAAAAAACAGTCTTTTAAACATTAGCAGCACTTAAGAAGTGCATATGTGTAATAAAATATAAATAAAGATGAAAAGTTCCACTTGTGTCTTAATTGTGTACAGCAGGGTGTGGGGTGGTAGCTGATCCATTTATAAAGAATGTTGAACACCAACTTTCTGCTGATCAAAATCCCAGATAAATCCTTCACATTGCTTTTATGGGAATCCCCTATAGGTAATTCACTTACCAGAAGGTGATGGGTTAACAGCGTGCCTTTCACTGGTTTAATATCGACAGACTTAGTTCACTCAAATAGGACTGAATCCGTGAATGGATATTTGGATAGCTGTCAGCACACTCTGCATACTTCCATCAGAAGGTGATGGGTTAACAGCGTGCCTTTCACTGGTTTAATATCGACGGACTTAGTTCACTCAAATAGGACTGGATCCGTGAATGGATATTTGGATAGCTGTCAGCGCACTCTGCATACTTCCATAATGTATTAAATTAATATAAGCATGTATCATAGATCGTTGAGTCCTGATATACCTTATTACCGCTGAGAGCGGTATTCCCGAGTAAGGTATCACAGAAGATCAACGGCGTGGGTAGCTGTATGGTCATGTCCTGACGCGCGTTTCCTCAATGCTTTCGTCAGAGGGCGTGCTCTTTACTAAGTCCGTCGATATTAAACCAGTGATTTATCTGGGATTTTGATCAGCAGAGAGTTGGTGTTCAACATTCTTTATAAATGGATCAGCTACCACCCCACACCCTGCTGTACACAATTAAGACACAAGTGGAACTTTTCATCTTTATTTATATTTTATTTCACATATGAACATCTTAAGCACTGCTAATGTTTAAAAGACTTTGGTTTTTTAACATATTTTTTGATACAGTTTACATTTTTATAGTAGCAGCTATATATATTTTTATTTATCATATTTTTTTTGCATGAGCGCTGAGGGAGAAATACTTTGTTTCTGTTTATTTCTCATTGTTTGTGATACAGATAACATATGCCTGACCTCAAACATTATTCAAGAGGCAGATGTTAACTCCCGTAAGGTCTTGTTTTTGAGCCTGGACATAAACAAGGCCTTCGATAGCGTCCCTTGGCCTTAGCTTGATACCATCTTATCTAAATTTGTTTTTTCCGGATAGTTTGTTAACGGTTTTCAGGCTCTGTATCGTCAACCTTGTACCTGTATTAAGCTTCCCGGCTGCACCTCGACTACTTTTCCCTGGGGCAAGGCATGTCCACTATCCCCTTTCCTACTCGCTCTCGCAATAGAATATTTGACCCGCGCTATCACCAGCAACCCCAATATTAGAGGATACTTTAAGAATAACCACAGTGAACCCTTCTAAATGCATCGCCTTGCCAATTAACATACAGCACTCTCTGCTGATTTCCCTCGAGGACAGGCTTGAATTTTCCTGGAGCTCGGGTTCCATACAATATTTGGGAATTCGTTTGGCCCCATCTCTACAACAGATGTACACTCACAATTACCCTCAGGCCTTCTCTAATGTTAAACATTTGCTTACCCAATGGTCCTTATAACAAATCTCATTCCTGGACCACATACAAGCAGTGAAAATGTTGATCCTCCCAAAATTGTTATTTTATTTTAGATCTCTACCATTATATGTATCCTGGTCAACCATAGAGGCAATACAATCCAAACTGCTAAAGTTTATTTGGCAAGGCAAAAAAGCCTCGTTTGAGCAGATTACTGATGTACAGAACCCAGAACAGGGGGGCCCAGGCTGCCTAGACCTGTGGAAATACTACTTGGCAGCACGGCTAGTACAATTAGCGCAATGGCACACTTCCCCAACTCACATACCATGGCTCGATTTTGAAAGGGCTTTGATCAAGCCATTTTACCTCCCGGGTCTTCTATGGTCAAACTCAGTTAGCCAGAGAGATATTAGCCCGCTTAACAAAATTGTGGGCCAATCCCTCTACCTCTGGACCCTCTACAAGCAAAAGTTTGGGCTTCTTTCTAAACCTCCCCAGTTGGCCTCATTTTTGGGCGACCCTAACTTCCCTGCAGCATTACTGCAGAATCGGAATTTGTCAACTGGTCCTCATAAGGCCTGGTGACTTTGCGCTCGTTGCTACAGGGCACCACATTTTGTTCTTTTGAACATCACAACTATGCTTTATCTAACTCTGAATTTTATAAATACCTTCAGATTCGCCACTTTTTTCAACACAACCTTACTCGAGAAAGAGATGAAGCCAAAACACCCTTTGAAAATTTGTGTCGAGAGATAGAGGGACAATTTCTACCCTTTACCAACACCTTAATGACCACCATACCGCTGTAAAATCCTCGGCAATGCTAGGCTGGGAGGCTGAAACTGGACAGGAATATCCTGCTGAGGAATGGCATGATATGGTTGCCAATATGCATAAGTGTACCACTCGGTTGCCATTAAGGAAACTGTGGTCAAACTTCACAGCAGATGGTACTACGCCCGTTAGGATACATAGAATTTTTCCAACTATTCCAGACACAGGTTTTAGGGGTTGTGGTGATACTTTCTGGAGCTGTAAGGCTCTATGATCTCTTTGGCAGCAGGTGAGAGAGCCGGGGGGGTGGCTCCGCAGGAGAGAGACAGCGGGCGGGCCCGGCGGCTCAGTTGGTGAGCGGGAAGGTGAAAGAGCGGATGAGCAGCTGTGCGGCTCGATGTGTTTTCAGGCTTCTGGCCAATCAGGGAGCCGGCGGGCAGGGGAGCAGAGAGATGACATCATCTCTCACCGCCCGGCGCCCGCACTGCATCCCTGCAGTTCCCCCTTCACCGTGCAGGCAGCCGCGGCAGCAGAGATAACATCATCTCTCTGCTGCCTGACTGGTAATCTGCTGAGTGACTCTGGGACACAAGAGACCACCTTAGCAGGAAAGTGACACAGCAAGTGACTGTCAATCCACAACGTGTGGCAGGTGACGTGGCAAGTGACAATCTGCATTTGGTGGCAGGCGATGTGGCAAGTGACAATCTGCATCTGGTGACAAGCGACGTGGCAAGTGACGTGGCAAGTGACAATCCGCATTTGGTGGCAGGCGACATGGCAAGTGACAATCTACATCTGGTGACAGGTGACGTGGCAAGTGACAATCTGCATCTGGTGACAGGCGACGTGGCAAGTGACAATCTGCATCTGATGACAGGTGACGGGGCAAGTGACAAATTGCTTCTGGTGACAGGCAATGTGGCAATTGACAATCCGCAACATGTGGCAGGCGACATGGCAAGTGACAATCTGCATCTGGTGACAGGTGACGTGGCAAGTGACAATCTGCATCTGCTGACAGGCGATGTGGCAAGTGACAATCCGCAACGTGTGGCAGGCGACGTGGCAAGTGACAATCTGCATCTGGTGACAGGTGACGTGGCAAGTGACAATCTGCATCTGGTGACAGGCGACGTGGCAAGTGACATGGCAAGTGACAATCCGCATTTGGTGGCAGACGATGTGGCAAGTGACAATCTGCATCTGGTGACAGGTGACATGGCAAGTGACACACTCGGGGCTCCCACTGATTCTGCATTATGGTGAGTTAAACTATTTAATTTTTTATCACAATGTAATAATAGTAATAATGCGCTTCAATCATCCTGACACCATAACCACTATGGTGCCCTGATGATTGAAGCACCAACACCAGCCATTTTCCTGATAGATGTACCCCAAAAAAATATATTTTCTGGCAGTGCCCCTCCCGAGACTAGACTGGATCCGCCCCTGCATGGACTCCATGCAAATTTTCGACCACAAATTTGAATCTTTCCTTTTGGTTAATGTTATGTTTTCATATTATATTCTAGTTCTTGGAGAGTGACACTTCTAATCTACCATGACTTCTATTTTCTAGTATTACAAATGATATAGAAAATTGTTGTTTTCTTTATATGCAGCACACTCAATGCACGTTATATTTTCCTGTAACTGCCTCACTTACCTCAATAAAAAAGTTTTGTAAACAAAAAAATGATAGCAACATAAGGAGATATAGCAGGTTGGCAAGTGAAGTAGAATGAAGTTCATTCAATTTAAAAAAAAATACAATTTCAGTATGAGAATTGGACAGGGAATGTGCCAAAAATCATTGCAACAGATAACCTTAACATATGAAGGTCAAAAGGAAAATGATCAGTGGGGTTGTAAATTTGAGGCTTATTTCTACTGTCCGTCCAGAGATAAGCCTGGCACAACATTTAACAGCCTAGATGGTGCTAGACTGAACAATTGGTTTGTTAGGTCAGATCATTAACTACCTATTTTTGTTTTTAAAATCAATGGCCAAAAGCCGTCACATTTGGTCTAGATACTATCAAGCATTATGATAAATCTATTCTCAACTTACATAGTGAAATAATGACAGCCCTGTATAATGTCAGTAAATATAATAGGTAGTCTTGCGAGCAACTAGAATACAATCTGTGTAATATATGCAAGCAGCAAGAAACACTCCAAATATAAATGTGGAAATAAAACTCAAAACAAATAATGCTGCACTGGTATTAATAAATGTATCCAACCACTTAGTGTATCAATTCTCCTGTGCAAATATGAGTGTCATCATAATAACATGAGAATAAACAATAATATAGTACAATAATATAATACATTCATGTAAAAAAAATCATATAATAATATAAAACCAGTGCTTAAGTGCAATTAAATAGTTAATTAATGAATAATGTCCAAAAAAAGTTTTAACTTGTTGAGTCTTCACAAATCTTCAAAAATCCATGCTTTGTATCTATTCACCTCAGTGCTCCCCCATAAGAAATGCACTCACCTCACAGAGTGTGACCTCACACTTAAGTTTGGTCAAATAAAGCTTTTTAGTCACCCTGCACTAACAGATCATGCTTTCCTCCTCGTTGCTCCATTGATGTGCCTCCATTATGACTCAATATATATGAGAGAAAAACAGCTCCAAATAATGCTTATACCGTTTTAAACAATATTAAATTTATTAAAAAGTGTGCATAGAACTCACATTTAAAAGGTGCTCCAGTGCACCAACTGTATACAGTTGGTGACAAATCAGATACTAAGTGACACCTTTTTGGGAACCAGTGACACTAATGCCGCGTACACACGATCGAAAATTCTGCCAGCAAAACTCCGATGAGAGCTTTTTGTTGGAAAATGCGACCGTGTGTATGCTCCATCGGTCTTTTGCTGGCGGAATTCCAGCCAGCAGAAGATTGAGAGCATGTTCTCTGTTTTTCGGTCGGGAAAGGTTCCTATCCAAAAATGCGATTGTCTGTACAAATTCCAATGTGCAAAATTCCTACGCATGCTCGGAAACAATTCGACGCATGCTCGGAAGCATTAAACTTCATTTTCTCGGCTCGTCGTAGTGCTGTACGTCACCGCGTTCTTGACGGTCAAAAGTTCAGAGAACTTTTGTGTGACCATGTGTATGCAAGGCAAGCTTGTGCGGAATTCTGTCGGAAAAACCATCCAAGTTTTTTCCGACGGAAAATCCACTCGTGTGTACGGGGCATAATACAGTGATCAGTACTACAAATATGCACTGTCACTGTACTAATGACACTGACAGGGAAGGGGTTAACATCAGGGGCAATCAAAGGGGTTAAATGTGTGCCTAATGTGTGCCTAAAATGTGTTACTCACTTTGTGGGAGGTGCTTGTACTATGGGAAGGCAGAGATCCATGTTCCTGCTTTGCAGAAACACAGGGTCACTACCTTCCCTACTGACAGAACGGCAGTCAGTCTTATTTACAAAGGCAGACCGCCGTTCTGCTTCTGACCCGCTGATTGGCTCCCGCTGTGTCCAATCACAGCAGGAGCAGGTTGGCAGTGGCGCGTGTGCGCGCCCCAAACTCCGAATTGCAGAATCACGTACAGGCATGTGATTCTGCTCAGAGTGGCTGTCCTCCCACAGTAAATATACGTGGGGCAGTCAGGAACCAGTTAAAATATATGTATATACATACACCCAGACAGCAGCGTGTGATGCTGGTGATGTCCCATTGGGCAGTTTGAGCTTGCTGACATCAAACACTGCTGTCTGGTGAGGTAGCAGCAGTTTGTAAGTCTCAAACTTATTGTAACTTGTGGATGATTTTAACTTGTGGATGGGTTTTAATAAAGACTTTTAATACTACACTTTAAGAGTCTTTCTCCTGTCCTATATGTTTATTGTGGTACAAAGTGGCATAACATCAGTGGTACTGAGCTATCAGTGTGTACGGGCTGAATGGAAGTAAGCAGTGAAGCCAGTGGAGCAAGGAAAGAGCAAGAAGAGATCCATTCAGCAATATCAATTTTAATGCTGTTTGCCTTATTCTGGGAGGTTTATATTTTTTGTAAGCACAATACTTACCTACTGGGTGGAGGGTGTTATGCTCCTGTCCCTTACAGATTCAGGTTTCTGAAAGTTACAGTGCACTCTGTCAGTTGGTGAAATATTGGCATATGGATAGACATATTTCTTGAACTTTTTATGGACATCCATTTTTTATTGACATCCTTTTTGACCCATAGCTTATGTAACATTTTTGTATGGTCTAAATGCTTATGTTACTATTGTATGCACTTTTGTAGTGTTTACATACATATATTTTAATGTTACATTATAAATATTTTTTTCAATAAGATTTTATATTGTGGGCAGGCACTGTGTTTATCTCTTGATTTTTTTGTAATTTACATATATCAGTTCATTGCTAGCTGCCCTATTATCTTTTAGCACAGACTGTGTTTGTTATTTGAGCAGCATAGGAGGCCACTTCCTATGGTGGCACACCTGCGGGTTTCCTCTCGAATCGGGCTGTGTGTGTGTCCATGGACACACACAGCACAGCTCAGCCCCTCCTTACAAGATTTAAATGGCAGTAGCGGTAGCCAATGGCTTCTGCTGCTGCTTCTCTATCCTGTGAGAAGAGAGATAGAGAGCAGTGCCGCTGTAGACTGGCACAGCACTGTATAGAGATCAGGTAAGTATAAGGAGGGTGAGGGGGCGATACTTCCACTGGAACATTTTTACCTTAATGCAGGGAATGCATTAAGGTTAAAAATGTTGTACCTTTAGAACAACTTTAAAAAATCTTATAGCATATAATCAATAATTAAATGCATTCATATCATTGTGTATTTATTGACACCTGTTTTGCATATAATATTTTTGATCCCATTGTAGGCCCTTAAACCTTAATTTATAGCTGCACTCCTGCCTTCCCTGTTCTAGCATAGGTCTGGTCGTTTGTGTACTGACACACCACATTCTACCCCACAATACATTATCTTTGATGTGGTGGTCAACTTATTTCTCCCTTGAATATATAATTCATTGATTCAATTAACATAAATTAAGTTTGGGTTACCATATACCAACATATAAGCCCTGCATTCCTCTGACAATACATATGCTTCACTATAGCTAGGCAACAAGATGCTGTCTACAGATGGTACTTTCTGACAGAGCTGTCAGACGTGATATGTTGAATTCCATAAGGTGGATGTAAGCTGATCTACATATTTTCAGACCAGCAACATGTCTAGGTCTCTATTTTTATAAGATGAAACTGTATGTGGCATTATTTTCTATCAACCTGTCAGTTTTACCTCTCGATCTTTGGAGTCTAAGTATGACAAGACAGTTTTGCAACATCTGCTCCCAATATTCAGGTTAATTCAGAAGCTTCATAAGTCAGGATATGAATGATGTCTTGATGGAAAAAGAACATACAAATGAACTACAGTAACTCCACTACTCATACTAGCAAAGTTACTCCAAACATTTGTGACCCTCACTGAAAGGTAATAAAATAAGGTCCAAACAACTTTAAATTGTTTTCCCCCACAAAAGTGAACACCACAAGGAAGGGAAAACCTCAGACCATAATTGCTTGTATAAGCGTGGAAACAAAAATGAGTGCTAAATAGACATTTTTCAAATTCAACTTAATTTTTGAAGTACAGGTACTCCTCACTTAACGACCAGGTTCTATTCCAACATCCAGGTCGTTACACAAATTGGCCCTTAAACGAGGAGCCACAAGTAATCAATATTTTAAGCATTCTTAACTACTGTACTGTACTGTATTGTGAAAAAAAGGTCTAAACACAAAACTCTAGCTCAATAACGTTGTTTAATTTGCTTAAGTACATAACAAAAACAAAAATTCTGTACTGTACTGTACAATAGAATGATGTATAGCGTGTCATTCGGGTGGGGAGAGCTGGTCGTAAGTCTGAGTGGTCGTAACACAGGTAGGTAGTTAAACGAGGAGTATCTGTATAGTTAACATTTTAGTCCAAATCAACCCATCCTTAAAATTTAAGAACAATAACAGCTCAAAAATCCTATAAAATGTGTTTGCTACTATTATGTAGAAAAACAAGGATATCACAAATGATTCATTCTTTTAATTCAATTATTTATTGATGAAATATATTGAAGTATACATAGTAAAAGAGTCAATCCAGCTGAAACTATTTTTATTTTTGGTATTTACTAGTGATTTAAAAAAACGATTTCTTTTTTTCTGCTGGGAGATTCAGTCTATGGGTCTAGGGTCTACGTGCTTAGACTCCCTCAGACCTGGTGTGGTGGCCATTACAAGGGTTATTACATTTTACCCATATAACATTTTTATTTATCTTATATATCTGGAAATAAAGGAGATGATAAATGTGTAAAGGTGAGAAAACTAAAAACTCCAGGGTGGTTAAGAACAGACTGGAAGTCTGTTGAGAAATATGCAAGGGAGATGGGGATTACTTACTATATTTACTAGAATAGAAGCTGTTTACTGTATAGACAACTATAGCATACATCGCACCACCGCCCTCTTGACAACGATGGTTGTATCATGGTGGCATCTCTACATGTCACTCTTCAGAACAGTCCTAGTTTCTGTGCCATTCACTGGAAAAATCCCTGGTGTTAATTCAGTCTTCTTCCAAGTACTTGGAGAGTGATTTGTACCATTTATGTGGTAGATTACCACCTGGACATATGGGTAGGAATATTAATTCAATACAACAAAGCAGTGCTGTTTAAAGAGATCACATCCAACCTCAGATGGTTTGACATTAAAAACTCCCCTAGCAAATGCCAAAGCTGCATATTTTAATATTTCCTTGACCATTATTGTTATAGCCTATTCTCTAACAAATGACCTGACCATGTACTCTATATTCCACTATAGTTTGAATGGCAGCATTAAAAAAACAACAAGCCAACTGAAATATAAGGGTGGTACAGGGGGTGAGAGATTGTCAAATCATATTATATATAATATAATATAATAGTTGACAATTGGAGACCAGCATGTATCTGGGTGAAAAAATGCAGTGAGACAGTATATTTTATAATAATTGCCCATTGATTTCTGCTGACTTCCAAGTAATAAATTGACACTAATTTTTCTTGCTCTGGTAATCTCTACCAACACACAGTGAACAACGTATATGCCTGCTTGAGGTTGAAGGTGCATGTATCAAGGGGCTTATCGTAGTGAAATAAGTATTCACTTTCCTTCTTTTACAGTCCTGACATGTTTATAGTATAGATGGGACTTGGCTTGGAATCTTCATTAAAATATTTTAAGGTAAAACAAAAAGCAATAGGGGTGCATTTACTAAGAAGAAGGCACCGCACCAGTTCATACATGAATTGGTGCACCGAAAAAGTCATTAATCAAAAGTGTGAACTGGCGCACACTGAAGCGCAAATAGCGATAATAAATACCTGCATATGTAAACTGCAACTGTCGCTAGGGTAACTGCAGTTTTCTCATTGATAATAGCGCATGCCCAATACAATTGGTTAATTTCATCTCATTGGATGTGTCTTGTTAGGCAATTAGTAGGTTTTCTCAGTTAATTAACCCTTTTGATGCTAATCTCATTCCTATCACTTCTAATATATCTTTGAAATGTGTTTTTTTACCCAAATCTTTCAATACATTACAAAGAACAGAGAAGTGTTTCTAAACCCAATAAATTAATATTTTCAAATCTTGATCTTTAAAGGTGACCATACACTGCAATCAGTTAGATCTTAAATAAATTAGATTTAGTGCAAGAGCTTGTTTGATTTCCTATAATTTGAATAAATTGTTCAAGTGCATCTTCCTATTACCTATTTTGCCTAAATATCGAGTTGTACAGAGATTCCATAGTGCATGACCATCTTAAGTGCAAAATTTGGAATGTAGCTGTACCATGACCCACTTGTATTTTCCAAATGATATTTCTTGGGCATTATACAAGGCACATGAAAAAAACACCTTTTTTCAAGACATGCTAGAGTTATCAGGAATCTTCAAACTATGGCTCTCCAGCTGTTGCGGAACTACACATCCCATGAGGCATTGTAAAACTCTGACATTCACAGACATGACTAGGCATGATGGGAATTGTAGTTCCTGAACAACTGGAGGGCCGTAGTTTGAAGACCCCTGTGATAGACCATTATTATGCCTCCAGAATTGGGAGTGTGGCATCTACCCAACTTCTCTCTGCTGGTGGACACAAGAACCTACAACTATAGATTTATATATATAGATATTTCTATATATACACACACTGAAGCAGGAAGCAATATACAATGGCCCGGAAGTGAATCTGTACACAGGAAGTAGGTGTGTGTTTTGAGGCCAAATCATTTAAGACATACACACATGACCCACACAAACACCACCCCATGTAAAAAAAAAATAAAAAATTATCTTAATTTGCAAATAAGGATCATCTCTTCCTCAGAGAACAATGTGCGTGGCATGATGGTGGGAAGAAAATAGCAGCAGTACAAGCAACTTCCTGGAGGGGCGTGATGTCATTCTTGTGTGCTGGACACCTCTTCCGGGAACCATATATGCACCATGGGTACATACGTCCGCGCACACAGCAGTTGCGCATCTCACATACACAGCGGTCGCGCATCTAGATGCATTTTGAGCATCTAGATGCAGGAACCCAATTTTTATGTATATTAATAGTAAAGCAGATGCAGATTTCCAGGACTGGACTAACAAATGTTTGTAGTGAAAGGGAACGGGTGTTTTCTATTAAACAGGGTCTAAATGGACCATTGACATGCATCACAGTTGAACTTAGGAATGTGTCTTTGCAAAGTTAAACTAAATGAAATCCTTTCTTTTTTTTGTTTGGGGATAGAGTGCAGAGAGATTAGAACATGTCCTGTCGAGGGTACTTGAGGACTGAGACTGAGAACTACTGCGCTAAAATGGAAAATTGAATAATTAACTCTCTGTAATTTTCCTTTCCAGGTGCCTATCCATGGCAGCATACGCACAATCCAAGCATATGCTACCATGAAGGCACCAGGAAAGTAGCTTTTAGACAAATCACACTTTTTTTTGTCAGTTTTTGGGGATGTCTGCACCCCTGATAGGGTGAAGACACATCCCAAATTTTGCCAATTTCTCCTTCAAATGTATTCACTTCCTGTCACATAACCAAACAGAAAGTGAGGGTAAAACCCTACTAATGTCTTTCCTTGGGGACACACAGGTCAATCTAAATAGTTTCCCAATGAGGGAAACTGCACTCTAGCATTTTGCTGTGTACACCCCAAATTATTAAGTATCTTGGACTTTGGGGTTCATTTACTAAAGGCAAATCCACTTTGCACTACAAGTGCACTTGGAAGTGCATTTGCTGGAGATCCGAGGGGGACATGCAAGGAAAATATAAAAAAAAAAAAAAAACAGAATCTTTGCTTCAACATAATTGGATGATAAAATCACCAGTGCTTCCCCTCAGGTTTACAGCAAGTACACTTGTATTGCAGAGTGAATTTGCCTTTACTAAAACCCAAAATACCTAATAATTTGGGGTGTACACAACAAAGTGCTAGAGTGCAATTTGTCTAATAGGGACCCTAGTTAGACTGACCTGTGTGTCCCCAAGGAAAGACATAGATAGGGTTTTACCCTCACTTCCTATGTGACAGGAAGTGAAGCCAATTTTCAGAAAAGGGACACAAAGCCCAACCTAAAAAAAGACAAGTAGGGGGTTCTAACACTCACTTGGTTTCCCTGAAATGCCCACAATTAGAGTAGGATTTTCTTGAGCTAGATTTTAGCTCAGTGCTCTAAATCAGTGGTTCTCAACCCTGTCCTCAAGTACCCCCGACAGGCCATGTTTGCAGGTGTTCCTTCATCTTGCACAGGTGCTTTAAATCAGAGTCAATGGCTTGGTATTTTGGACAGCTATTTTAGCTAAGATAAATTCCCAAAACATGTCCTGTCGTGGGTACTTGAGGACTGAGACTGAGAACTACTGCGCTAAAATGGAAAATTTAATAATTAACTCTCTGTAATTTTCCTTTCCAGGTGCCTATCCATGGCAGCATACGCACAATCCATGCATATGCTACCATGAAGGCACCAGGAAAGTAGCTTTTAGACAAATCACACTTTTTTTTGTTTTGCCATGCCAATCAGCCTAGTTAAGCTGCAGCTGGGAAATCTGTTGCATGTAAACAGAAAATTGTTTCATACTTACCATAATTTTATTTTCCTGGTGCCTATCCATTGCGGCATACCTGTGACAAGCTCCGCCTTGGCTCCTCCCTCAGGACCAGTGAATATTATAAAAGAAAAGGATTAGTGCACTCCCAGCATTCTACGTAATATATATATAGCATACCAAGGGTGGGATTGTATGCTGTCATGGATAGGCACCAGGAAAAGAAAATTACGTATAAGTATGAAATAATTTTCTGTTTTCCTCCATGGCAGCATACCTGTGACAAATAACTAGCTGAAATGGGTGGGATGATGCATAGTAAAAGATTTATTTGAAAAAGAATTTAAAATAGGCAAATGCCGGCCTGATAGCCTATGTGGCAGTTTCTACAGATGAGAAAGTTGCCGGGTCTACTCTGTAACGTCACATAAACACATGTTGGGATGACCACGATGCTACCCTTTAGATTGTTTTGATGGATACGTCTGCTCTGGTCATCCAAGAAGCAGAAAACAACCGGGTGGCATACAGCCCAACTGAAGAGGGGGTTCCAGTCCCCTATCCCTGTACACCTTCTTAACCAACTTGATTATCCATTAAACTTTTGTACTAGAGCAGGGATCTGCAAACTATGGCTCCCCAGCTGCCGCAGAACCACATGTCCCATGAGGTATTGTAAAGCTCTGATATTCACAGATATGACTAGGCATGATGGATACTGCAGTTCCGGAATGGCCGGAGGGCCCCAGATGATGCTTCTTTGCCCCTGTTATTTTTTATTATTTTTTTGGAGTATTACAAATAGGTTAGATGAAAGTCTGAAGGGAGTTGTGTCTTGAAGATAGTGTCTAATGCTGCGTACACACAGTCGGACTTTTCGGCTACAAAAGTCCAACAGCCCGTCCGACAGGCTTTCGACGGACTTTTGGCGGACTTTCTAATGAACGGACTACATACGATCACACAAAAGTCCGACGGATTTGTACGTGATGACGTACGACCAGACTAAAATGAGAAAGTTGATAGCCAGTAGCCAATAGCTGCCCTAGCGTGGGTTTTTGTCCGTCGGACTAGCATATAGACGAGCGGATTTCTGGGTCTGGCGGAGTTACGATGTAAAGATTTGAAGCATGTTCCAAATCTAAAGTCTGTCAGATTTGTGACTGGAAAAGTCCGCTAAAGGTCTGGTGAAGCCCACACACGATCGGATTGTCCGCCAGATTTGGTCCGTCGGCGTCCGTCGGACCAGTCCGGTCAAAAAGTCCGACCGTGTGTACACGGCATTAGTACCGAAGTAATATCATCTTTGTGAAGAAGGTCAAAATTGGATCTGAAATGTACCGGTCCAGGTTTCACTCTATCCGAGTATAAAAAATAATATTATTGTCTTAAATAAATTAAGTAAAGTCCTTTGCGCTATCAAAGTGAATGTATAATATAGTACTCTGATAAATTGCAGCTAGATCTAGTGTATGAGTGCACTAAATTGGTATAAAATAAATAAGTGATCAGCGCAACTTAATATTATAAATATAGATGATTTAGCACTGTGCAATAATCTGTGCAAAAATTGCTAAAAAATGCGACTGTGCAAAAAAAAAAAAAAAAAAAAAAAAAAAAGCTAAAGATGTTGTGCAAAATTGCTAAGTGCAAATATGAGCTTGTGTTCAAATAAATCAATACCAATGAATGCTCATGGCGCTGTGCAAAATACAAATATGAATCTATGCACATAAGATGATTTCAGTGCAAAAAAAGTATATAAATATCAATAATAAATTCCTATGCATATGCAATATATCAATGAGACACATGTAATTATTATAGATGAATGTAGCAATAATCTGTATAATCTCTCTTTATCACACTGCTGACACAAGAAATAGTGGTGGCCTAATGATAGATGATTTAGCACTGTGCGATAATCTGTGCAAAGATTGCTAAAAGTGCATATTATTGTCTTCTGATCCCAGAGCCTAAAGTTCTGATACTTCCCAGCCCGATGCCATTGACACAAAGAAAAATAGTTTCCAAGTGAGATTCCACAAAGATGCTGAATCAGATAGGGTAAGAGGCTATTTGGATAAGGGCTCCAGAGTGATAGAGAGATCCCAAGTGGGAAAGATTTGTTTTTATGTGGTGGGCTTATCTTTTTGATTGTCTTGAAGCATTTGATTATTAAGGATTTTCGGCCCATCTCTTGTTGTCACAGCAGAGATTGCCACCAGCCGTACCTTTAAATTGCTTAATCCTAATCCTAAATCAAGGTCTACTTGCAGGAAGTCAAGGAGTTGGGGGGGAAGAGGGTACATCAGGATTGAAGTTTTGCCATTCGCAAAAGATCTAAAATTATTCCAAACCTTGTCACACGTATTGTTCATTGAAGGCTCCTGTGCTTTGAGCAGAGTTGAAACTCTGCTATGGAGCGTCCATCTTCTTTGCAGGTATCGTGGCTCCGGTGCTGTGATTGGCCGGAGCCGCTATGACGTCACTCCTGCGCATGCGCACGGGAGCCATCACTAACGGCACATCGCCGTTAGCAGCGGCATGCTCAGTGCGCCTGCACGCCGCTGTTATGTAGGACCATGTCCTCACTCTCCTTACTTTCCCGAATGACCGCCCACACTTTATGAGATGGCAGGGACACCATCCCTTTTGCGGTGTTGAATAAGGCACCTAAACTGGAGAAAAGATGACTCGTTTGATGATTTATGATTTAGGTCTATGGACCTCAAGTCGCATAAAATTGGGACCAAAGTAGTGCAGGGACGACTTTGAATTTCCTGTGACTTGAAATCACACAGATAAACGGTACTCATTGGAAATCATGGGGTATGACTTGTCATGCGACTTGTCAGTCCCAAGTCGCATGACAAGTTGCACTAGTGGAAACCGAGCTGAAAGAAGGAAACCTGCTTCTTTAGAAATGGAAAGTACATCTTTTGACTACTTAGATGTAGTGTTGGCTTCCTCGCAGCCAATAGCTGGCTTTACAGCCTGGACATAGGGCTGAACTAGGAAAAAGTTGGTATCCTCAGATGGCCCTCCATCATCCAGATGTCTAGGAGGGATACTTTCTGCGTGGTGAAAGGATTCTCTTGAGGATGGGCCAGGAAGAGTTAACTCCTCTGGAGGAGATTGAGATAATTGCTGCAATAGAACTGCTGTTGCTCGCTCCGCTATGTATCCCCTGCCCATCTTTTGAGTAGGACAGCTTACATGTTAACTCTCTGACTCTCTGTCTGCTGCATAGACTCTAAAACAGCTTTTGCAGACCAATTGGCTAGTAATGGAATGACCGCGCATGCTCGGCATTTAAGGATTTGAGAGTTGGTGAATGTGAAGAACTATGTCTTTTCACGGATGAACTCTCGACGCTTGCATGGTATCCTGATTTGGTTGGGGCCTTCATAGGTTTGTTTGTGTGGCCTTGACATACTGCTTATTTTAGGCAACAGAGAGAAAAAGCAGCTAGAGAAAGATAAAGGAGTTAGTGAATGGTATTTTAGCTGGAGCAAGGAAACGGTATTCCTGAGTAAAGAAAAAGAAAGAAATTGCATTTAAGGTTGGCAAAAAACAGGGTCCCCTCCAGGGGCTCCCGGCATAGGCAACCTCCTCATATGACAACAGGCTGCCATGCTGAAAGCCCCCAGTAATAAACAATGGAGAGGGGGACATCTGTGGAAGATACAACCCTTTAAAAAATTATTTTAACGAACAAGGGCAAAAAATGTAAAATTTGCCCCTATTCAAGATGGCCACCACAACCTCAGGCCAGACCGCGCATGCGCGGCCGGCAGAACTGTGACCCATGCGGCCCGCCCGACTCAGCAGGAAGAAGCTGAAGGACTCAAAAAAGCTGACGCAAGGTGTGCGCAGCCCACTATAGTAACCAGCTGTGAAGGTACAATATCACAAGGAGGGGAAGGTGGCGGGGGGGGGGGGAAGCAAAAAAGAGAGAGAGAGGAACGCAAGGAAAGGAAAGTGAGAGAGAATGGATGACAGGAGGGAGAAATGGAAGGATAAGGCTAAGTGAAAAATAGATATAGCTGCTTTCTCTGCTGCAGGCTTGAGCAAATGCCAGTATATAAATGCAGATAAGAGCTCTTAGTTAAGGGACAACTGCTGTCCCAAAAGACCCACAGAAGGGACTCCCTATGTTATCAGCACATTTAGCTGCCCAAGAATAGGAACTGCACCTGGGAGAGGCTTGAACCCAGCTGGAAGCTGTCGACTGCAGAGGTAAGGGACGTTCGACCACCATTCACTGTCCATGAGGTATGAGGAAAAAAAGGAGAATGTTGGGAGTGCACTAATCCTTTTCTTTTATAATATTCACTGGTCCTGAGGGAAGAGCCAAGGCAGAGCTTGTCACAGGTATGCTGCCATAGAGACACCAGGAAAATTGTTTGGGGGGGGATGTAAAATGCATTACTTGGATTGAGCATGCACCTGCAAAACAAAATATTAACAACACATATAAAACATAAAAATATGCTACAAATTTTATTGGTCAACAAAACAGGACTTGGAAACGAACAAGGAAAGCAAAGAACACATGTATGTTAATTTGAAACACTAACAGAATATGGTTTTGAGGTCTGACCATTTTGCAGAGGAAATTAACAGGAGTTAAAATGACTGCGCCCACAAATGGACAGTCTCTTAAGGATTTAAACATTTATTAGTCACAACATCTTGAGGAAGATTTTGCAAAATAATGCAGCAAAGACAATTAAATCAAAGTGAAACTAAAAACCTACAAACAACATTGACAATATCAAATAAACAAAAGTAAAAAATACTTGCTCTAAAACACATCTGTTTTGCAAAGACATAACAAACAAAATACAAAGAAACACACAAAATGCAAGTTCACCCAATGTAGAGACAGAACTTCAAAGTGGGTACACCTGTTAAGGATGTCCTTAAATTACTAACCCAAAAAACACACTCTCTGAGCATGTCCAGAAAAATCCAAGTGCTGTTCACACACAATTAGCACAAAAAAACAAAGTCCCTGAGCATGCCCAGACCAACCCAAATGCATTTCACACTTACGGCTTGTGCATGCGCACTGCTTACATTGATCTCATGCAGTTCTAAATGTACTTGCAGGCACAGCAGGCTTTCTCTGAAAAAAATACTTTCTCATTCTATTTTGGGCACATTTGTTACTTGGGCAGTTGTTACTAAACTTCCTCACATCACCCCATAATATTGGCACCTCCATCTTTTGTCAATATTGAATTGGAGGTGCCGTGCACTATGTCCATAGCGGCACACAGATTGCATTCTCCCGTACGCCGAGATCGCAATAGTAAATGGGGATTCGAGCTCTGTTACCAACACACCATTTCAGAAATATGGAAATGTGCATTTCGTCTCGTCGTGAGCCTGTACTGATGGTGCACGGCTTTCGTAAATCACCCCCAATGTTTACATTTTTTCATGGTGTTTACATTTTTTACTTTTGGCTCAAACAATACATGAATTCACAAATTTTTTATGTATTGTTATAATTGGTTATGAAGATGTAAATACTGAAACACAGTCTGACAACGGGGAATTATTATTTGGAGAGGTGCTGATAGAATGTCATTTCAAATATCTCTTTATTTAGGTTTTGCATTGTAAGCTTTCAATGCAAAGTTAAGCAAGACAAAACATTAAGAACTGAATTTGTACCCCATCTTACATTTCTAGTTTCAAGAGGCCTTATGGCATAGTTTGCATCCAATGTACCAGTATGATCTCTAAAAACAGAAACATTTTACATATCTTTCCTCAATATTGCTTTGTATTCATTTATTCTTATGTAATAAAAAGAATCCTTTCTAATTTCTATATAACAGGGATCAAAATCTGCTACTCCAGGCAATATATTGTTTAGGTTTTAAGACATGATATATCAGTAAATCTGACAGTTTAATTTGTTTCACCTTAGGCAACTAGCATTTTGTATGCGATTAAAGTAATGAATATACAAATATTTTGTCCTTTATTGTAAGGTCATCTGTATTGAAATAGCTGTTTTATTGTTTACTGCATCAGTTATGATATTTGACATGCAGAAGAAGCAAGTGTCTGGAAGAATGTAAGATTTGTCTTTAAAGTGTATCTAAACCCTATAACAAAAATTAAAGTGATACTAAAGGATCGTTTTGCACAGAGTGGCCCCGAACATCCATTTCTGGGGTCCCTCGGCGGCTCTTGCGGCTCCTCCCCACATTTGATAACCCCCTTGGAGGAGAGCTCTCCCAGGGGGGATACATTGCGGGCGCACTCCCGAGTCCAGCATGCGGCGTCCATAGAGGCCGAATGCAGGACTTGGCCCCTCCCCCGGCACCCGCGTCATTGGATTTGATTGACAGCAGCGGGAGCCAATGGCTGAGCTGCTATCAATATATATATTTCTATATAGAGAGGGACGGCGGGGGCGCGTCAACAGAAATTCGGGGGTTCAGGTAAGTAAAAGGGGGGGGGGTTGCTAGGGGGGCGGTGACTGCAAGGGTTTTTTTCACCTTAATGCATAGGATGCATTAAGGTGAAAAAACATGAGCCTTTACAACCCTTTTAAATGTCTTGTAGCTTAGTGTTTCATAAATGGGCTGCATTTGTTTTCTTTTTTCAGGCTAAGTACATTTTCTGTACAGAAAGTACAGAAAAATAACTGTTTATTTTGTCAGAATTCCAGTGTCCCTTTAACTTCATATGCACTGAATTGATATATCAAACCATTTCACCAGTTTTCCTAGCTGTATTCTATGATCTACAAAAGAATGCCTCTGTAACAGAGGGAAGGAGAGGTTAGTAAAGCAGACTAGTGACCAACCATGGATACCTTCATAGATACAGTGGAGACGTGAGCATAGCCACCACCACCCGACCAGGATAAAAATGTTTTTTATCGCAGGATTACCAGGTCAAAAAAAAGAAAAGAAGCATGAAAAAGAAAGCTATGGCTTAGTCAAACCTTAGGACTTATAAACTGCAATATATTATATTATTATATTTTTGGTTTTGGGTTTAGATACGGTTTAACTTCCAGTTAACAAAAGTGTCCATTTTTAGTTGTTAGCAGGACAGAAAGCTATGCAAGAACCACCTGTAACATGCTGTGTTGAACACTAGATGCACCATAATACGGTATTATGTATATCGTTAGGTTGGTACTTGTTGGCTAGGGACATATCTGGAACCATTTTAGTTATTCTCATTAGATACTGAATATGATATTTTGATTCAGAAAGCATATCTTCTACATTATGACTTTGAACATTGCTTGTAACGATATTGCAATGTCTGTGTTCTTATAGGTGATAAAAAGCACCTCTGTGAGCTGAGCAGGGTCAATCCTTCACCCATCTATAGAGAAGAGTGGTGGCTCAAAAGTATTAAACATGTATCAGTATCAACCTCAAGTGGGATATCTTCCCACCCTGTATTCTTGTGAGGATACCTGCCTATCTATGGCCACAAAGTCTAGATTAACAGAATTTTCCCATATGATCTTCTAATTTACTAGATATAAGCATTCTAGATAAAGGCTTTCATGATTACCTGGTGAGCCTGTTGAAAAAGAGTGGTTAGATGGGGATAATCAGATTACCGAATAGTGTCATTTTTAGTTAATTAAAGTGGCTAGTCTAAGTACACAAAGCTTTAGGCATTTTAATTAACTGTTGGACAGCTGGTTCAGGCCCAGCAGCAGATGGTAATTTCAAAAGTATACATATTGGTCTAGATCGCTAACAAAACTTTCGTTAAGAATTGTAACTAGCAATTCTGCTCTAAGCCTTCAGCTAGCTGCATATGGGCTCATGATGACAATGGTTATGTTTAATTCATTTATACTGTAACTTTTATTTCCTTTAGCAAGAGCTGTCTAAGCAGGTGTCTCACTCATGGAGAGGAAATGAATTTCAACTTATATATTTATATTTGTTTATATGATTCTACCATGGTGGCAAATACCTTATGTTAACATTTTTACGTTGTGCATAATGTCCTTGTTAGTTTGCAGATATACTGAAAAACATGTCTCTGGGTCTCTTCTTTGTGAACAATACTATGTCTATGAAGTTCTTTCTGTTTAAAGGTTATTGTTGTCCAATATCAAGCATTTTTCACTAACACAATGCAGCCAATGCAATACACATCATACATTATGTACAGCTCTTCAGATAGACCTGTCTGACGCATGAAACCATTTTTCAAAAAAGTTGTTTATTAGTACCAAACTTTGTGAAATTTTTCAGTAGCAAGTTGAAGTTTAACTTTAGGTACAAAGGAGACTTAAACGTGTGATAGCACTCGACAATGTATATTAAATAAATAAGATATTTACTCTTTGCTGACTTTCCACCTAAAACCTGGCAAAAATCCGATGACTTTTGGATAAACTCGTGCAGTTTTGGCTGTTTAGTTCAGCTTTAAAAGTCGGGTCTTTCATACCAAAATACTGATAGTGTTGGGCATGGGACAATGGAAATAATGGACCCCAATGCTGTTATTATGGTGGGTTGTAGCAGGATATTTGCAGCCAGGATTAGCTCACAATAAATTTGCTTTATCAGGTATGACCCTGATGAAGGTGCTGATGCTGACTGTAATTAATATTTCTTTAGGTCCCATCCAGTTCACCATACAAAAGATTTCTTTCATTCAGACTGCAGGCTAAACAAAAGAAATCAAGCAGATTCCCTAAAGCCCTGTACACAGGGGCCCAAATTATGGGGCGGTATCATTCGTCCGTGTGTGCGGCAGCTGGTCCGACAGGAGCCAGCCAAACGCCCGCCTTCTGTCAAAGGAGCTTGACCAAAAAAGGTCTGCTGAACGGCATCCAATCAGTGCTTTCAGACCCTGCTAGGCTATTGAATTCTGACAGCTGCCAGCAACAGTTATCAGTAAAACTCAGTCAGCGGCTGATTTGATGTAGATTGAGTGAACTTTTTGGCTGAAACCTTTCCAGCAGGGTCCTTCAACAAAAGTTAATGAAAGATTAATAAAAGATTGTCTTAACAGAGTGGGACCAGTAATGCTACCTACTAAGCACATTTTTGCTGGTTCATCAGGAACCGGCAAAATTCTCTCAATGGCCAGCTAGAGCAGGCCATAGGGTCCTCATATAGCTGTTGGTGTCAATGCACACATGTAACTTCTGTTGGGGATGATATTTTTGACAAAACACAATAGAACTACCCAATTCCATGTACTGTATATTGTATTTCTATATGAAAACTGTGCAATTGTCTAAGCTTATACAGTAATTAATTATTTTCTATTAACTGTGTGAATAATTGATTCTAACTACTTTCTGAATATGGTATATCATTTATAATGTGAATTAATAATAATACAGTTATTTTTCTACAATTGTGGTTTTTAATGATTTAAAACTCTACCTATAAAATGGTTACTGATGAAACGTGTCTCTTAACATGATGCCATTCATAATCTGTGTGCAATTTACACTGGGCTCCAGGACGATACAAAAAAAAAACACAAATAAATGTAGCTGAGGATTTCTTTAAAAAATGAAATGCATTTTTACATTCAGCTAGCATAAGTATTTGAATCTGATTTGATAGCAACCTCATACTTACTAACTGTCCCGGATTTGGCAGGACGTGCCTCTTTATTGGTTGTTAACCCTGGTCACCATGGTGACTGGACTCTGTGGTCACAGCATTGGGATGGGATGGCTATCTGGTAAAGAGACAGCAGGTGGGTCTGCAGGCAAACTTCAATCCCTGCAAGGAGACTTCACAAAACCACTCCCTGGTCCCACCCCCTCCTCAGCGCACGGCATGTTTGTTTTGCCTATATTGTATGCTACTGTCTACACCAGCAGGGTGATCTGGCTGTGGAAAGTGGTTTTGGGTTAGTGAGGTGTGGTAAGAGTGGCAAATGTGAGTGGGGGTTTGGGGGTATGCTGTGGGGGATACATAGGTATGCAGGGGGGAGATTGGTTGCAGAGGTAGAAGGGAAAAATGCAGGGGTGGCATCATATGGGCCTGGGCACATTCTAATCTGGGGGTCGGCAACCCATTGGTTGCGATCTACCCATCGATTATAGGCAGGTGACGGGTAGGCCGCGATCCTTCCTTGCCAACCCCTGAAACCGATCTGTATTTTCCTCCTGCAGCAGCTGAAAGTAGGATTCTCCTCCTCTCTCTCCCGCCAGCATTCAGCTGCCACAGGAGGAAAATACAGGGCATCAGTATATGCCGCCATCCCCCTGCCCCTCCTGCCCTTGTTCCTATTCTTTCTGTTGCCCAGGCCCCCCTGTGTGCTCCCACTAACCGCCCCCTCCTTAAATTAGGCTTCCACTCCTCTCCTTTTCAGCTGGTTGCTGGTGGGAATCGTTTTAGGATGATGAGCAGGAAAAGTGCTGGCTAACATGAATGAACTCAGTGAGTGATCGGTAGGATACATATGTGGTAGAGTTGTGCGGAGAGTGCTATGGTGGCAAAGGGGTACAATGGTGGCTAAGGGGTGCGAAGGGGTACAGTGATAGCTGAGGTGTGTGTGAAGGGATACAGCGGTGGCAGGGGTATGCAAAGGGTTTCAGTAGTGGTGGAAGGAGTGCAATGGTGGAAGAGTTGTGTGGAGAGTGCTTTAGTGGTAGAATTGTGCAAAGGAGTACATTAGTGACAGAGTTGTGTGGGGAGTGCAGTGGTGGAAGAAATGTGCAGGGAGCACAGTGGTGGAAGAGGTATGAGAAGGGGTACAGTGGTGGTAGAAGTCTGAAAAGGGGTAAAGTAGTGACAGAACTGTGCAAAGAGTGCAGTGGTAGTAAAGGTGGGCAGGGAGAACAATGGTGGAAGAGATGTGCATAAGGATACAGTGGTGGCAAAGGTGTGCAAGGAGCTCAGTAGTGGCAGAAGTGTGTGGGGAGTGCAGTGGTGGAAGAGGTGTATAAAGAGGTACAGTGTTGGCAAAGGTGTGTGGGGGAGTACAGTCATGGTAGAAGTGTGCAAGGGGGCACAGTGGTGCAGAGGTGTGCACACTCTATACAGTTAAATATAATTCAGACCCCTGCACTATATATGCTGTATTGTAATTATATACTCCAATGTTCATTGTCACAATTGTTGCCGGTTGCTTAGTAGTCACTGACTATTTTAATGATATTCTTTAAGGTAGGATCAAAGTGTTCACTATTTATTTCTGTGTGCAGAAAAGCATATAATTTTCAATTTATAAAGTGCATGTCTTGTTTAAATAGAGCGTGGAATGACTAAAGCTGCCATAGATGGTTCAAATCTTGGCTGGTTCAGCAGGGACCAGCCAAGATTCGAACCATCTATGGGCAGGTGATTGTATCCAAATCTATCCATCAATCAACTTGGGTACAACCAGCATGTCGGATTTATAAATGCGATTATTGCTAGAGGCTGTAGCCACTAGCAATAATCACTGTGTTCTCCTGGTAGGGATGGCCAGGGCATTTTTTGCTAGTCATCACTGTGCTATTTTAACTGGCAGTTGCAAAGTGTTATGTAATGCTGTACCCAAATTTAATTTGTATTTTTTTTTTCACACAAATAGAGCTTTCCTTTGGTGGTATTTGATCACCACTGTTTTTTTATTATTATTATTATTATTATTATTATTATTATTATATAAATGAAAATGATCGAAAGTTATCCAATTAAATCAAATTTCTTCATAAATTTAGGCCAAAATGTATTCTGCTACATGTCTTTAGTAAAAAAAAAAAATAAAATCCAATAAGTGTATATTAATTGGTTTGTGTGAAAGTCATATAGGGCGTACACACGGTCGGACTTTGTTCGGACATTCCGACAACAAAATCTTAGGATTTTTTCCGACGGATGTTGGCTCAAACTTGTTTTGCCTACACACGGTCGCACAAAGTTGTCGGAATTTCCGATCGACAACCACGCGGTCACGTACACCACGTACGACGAGACTAGAAAAGGCCGGTTCAGAACCAAGCGTGGCACCCTTTGGGCTCCTTTTGCTAATCTCGTGTTAGTAAAAGTTTGGTGAGAGACGATTCGCGCTTTTTCAGACTCGTGGCTTTCAGATCGTTTTCTGCCGTTCAGTTTGTGCTTGTGGGTTTGTATCTGCTCCTCAGTGCGTGCAGTCAGTTCGTATCGGAGTTTTCTGTGTGATCTTGCCTGCTCATTGCTGTTTTTCAGGTCGCTCTTCACAGGCCTTGCTGTTCTTCAGTGCGTCTGTTACTTCTTTCTGAGCAGCCGACCGTTTTCTAGCCATGTTTCGTATGCGTACTCCTCGTAGAGTTCGTGCTGTGCGGGGGCTTGGTGTTGGGGTCCTGACCTTGACACAAGTCCAGTCCATGAACAGGGTGGGGAGGAGTTCATGGACCAAGAATTGGTTGCTTCAGCGTGACCAGTTCTGTCATATGCCTTTGCTCTGTGAGATCCGTGAGAATAATCCTGATGATTTCAGGAACTTTCTCAGGATGACGGACCCCGTGTTTCACAGTTTGTTGGCTTCGCTGACTCCCTATATCAGCAGGCAGGATACCTGCATGAGGCAAGCCATCACTCCGGAGCAGAGTTTGGTTGCTACCTTGCGGTATTTGGCCACAGGGAGAAGCCTGCGGGACCTCAAGTTCTCGACAGGCATCTCCCCCCAGGCTCTTCTTTGTGGACATTTACTGCTTGTGTTTGTTTGAGCTGACCCTGACAGAAATGTGTGGAGTGCAGAAAATGTCGTGATTGTGTAACCTTATACAAAGCACTGTTGGCTGTTATTTACTAAATGCAAAGACACTTTTCACTACAAGTGCACTTGCAACTGCACTGAAACTGCACTTGTAGTGCAAAGTGGATTTGCCCTTAGGAAATAACCCCCATTTTCTCATAAAACAACAATTACATCACCACAAAAGTGTTGTAGCGTTGAGACAATAATCCACACATTCTTGATGAACAATCTTTTTAATACCTACACAATCATATGTGCATTTACCCAAGGTTTTTCTGACAAACCAACATGTTTGTTGTATAACAATTTTTGTGGTGTCATTATCCAAAATCAAAATGTGCATTTTATAGAAAACAGGCCTGTGTAAAACCCACAAGAAAGACACAAATCTTGATCTTACAAAGTTCACATTTGGTAGAACTGGAAGGCTATATCAGACATGAGTATTTAGGAACTGTGTTTGATATTGCGTTCAGATGGGGGGAAATCACCCCAGGAAAAGCCAAATTTGGAAGATGCACACCAATTTCCCAATGTCAACATGTGCTATCTGCCATCAGGGGGGATCAAGGGATGTGTTTTGGGGGAGAAAGCCCTTCATCACCGCTACTTTATTATTGAGGAAGGGGTTGCACCCCCAAAACGCGTCCATTGATCTCCCGTGATGGCAGATAGCACATGTTGACACACTGTGTGCATCCTCCAAATTTGGCTTTGGGAAAAATCACAAAAACATTTAGCACAATGTAGCACACAAAAGAAGAAAGTGATTTGGAGGGCTTTTAAACTCGCCCCAAAACATCAATGATGTTTTTATATTTTGGAATAACATCATTGATGTTTTGCTTGATGTTTTCCAATTGTAAATTACACCCCATGATCTCCCCGATCAGGATCTGGGCACTTTCGGATGTGAAAGGATCTTCATCCACAACCTCACGATCACCTACAAAGAGAGGAAACCCAAAATAAATTAGGTCTAAAAAAAATGCCGCCATCCATCTCTTATCTGAGCCTGTGGTTGCAGACACTCACCTGTTGTGGTGACTATTTCCACCACGTCTTCTTCCTCCTGCTCATCTTGTGTTGTTGGGATTTCCCCTTCTTCCAGAGGGGGGGGGGGCTCTGGTCTCCTTGGATGAGGGGTGTCCTCCGAGTCTTTTCTCCCCTATGTAAAACAAAAATGGTATAATTAGCACACAGATATTTAATGTCAGAACTATAAAGATGAAACATTGCTTGGAAGTGGGGTACAATGATCTATTTTAGCAGAGTTCCAACATGTAGCTTTTTTAGTGTCCTTTGTCAAGCTGCAATACTTTACCTGTTTTGTACAAGCTTCACAGATGTATCCCCCCCTATAGTATACACTGGAGCACCTGTGTGGCCCCCCTAATAAAAATGGTGTTCTGGGGTCCCACACTAGTGCTCCAGTGTCCAGATGTGAAAACAGCTGCTGAGTGTCCTCTCCTTACACAGAATCTAGTTTGCATTTCATTCTATTAAAAAGCCATCTACACAACCCAATTCTTTGAAGACAAGTATAGGGCGTCAAAATGGTGGCCAAATGCATATGGCCTAAACAATGGTATTTTATCGTCCGAAATAAAAATGTGTGATCCGAACGAATAATGTGCCCATGAACATTAAAGTTGACATTTTAAACTGTACAACAGTTCCTAAAAGCACATGGAGCAGCACGAACGTAATAAACACAAAAAGAATAGGAACACAGCACAAATACTTACTTTTTTGCAGCACTCTCCGGATCTTTCTGTACTGCTCATGTTCTCGTAATTTCAGGTCCGACCACCGCTTCCTGAGCTGATCTTTCGATCGTCGTACCCCGAATTTCCAGTGCAGACTCCTGACCACTTTCGCCATGTTCTTGGCCTTTCGTATATTGGGGTTGGGGTAAGGCCCATACTTTCCATCATAGTCGGCCTTCTTCAAGATGTCCACCATCTCCAACATCTCCCCAAAGGACATATTTGAGTCCTTCAATCTCCTTCTGGATCGGGACGTTTCAGGCTCCGGCCTTTCCTCCTCCTCCTCCTCCTCCTCGTTGCTGTAATTAGCACGATCCTGCTGTCTATCCGCCATGTGCTCTTCCTCCACTGCGCCGAACGAAATGGGGCGGGGAATAGAATAGAAAGAACGTCAGGGGCGGGCGGAGTTATACGCATGCGCAGTGTGTATAAATCGTAACGGGCGCGTCTTACGTAGATCTGTGAGCGGAGGAAGGAGCATCGGAGACGCCGATCGTGCTAACGAAGGTAGGATCTAAACTTGGGCCTATACTGCTTCGAAATGGAAGCCTATATTGTAACAAGATTAGGGGAGTTTGTCCTGACATTAGGGTTTGTCTTGTGTTGTGTCTTGCAGAGAAAATGGATGGGTTCAATGACCACAATTTCCTGCCCCTGTTCATTGACAAGTACAGGAAGCTGCCCTGTCTGTGGCAGGTGAGACACCCCCACTATAACCATAAACAGAAGAGGCAGGCAGCGCTGGAGAAACTGCTGGAGTTGGTGAAGCCGGTGGTCCCCACAGCAACCATCCCCTATTTAAAAGCAAAAATTGGTGGCCTGAGGAGCACATATCTGAGGGAGCGCAAGAAGGTCACAGATTCCCAGAGGTCCGGAGCTGCAGCAGATGACGTTTATGTCCCCAGGCTGTGGTACTACGAGAGACTGCGATTTCTGTCAGACCACACTGAAGTCAGGGAATCCCTCTCTACTCTTCCTTCCACACTTCCTTCCATACCAGCTGAGGCTTCCGATGTCCACCCTGGGCCTTCCAGCCAGGAAGAAGTGGAGGAGCCCAGCTGGAGTCAGGTATAGAATTCTTCTACAGATTTCTGGGCAATAAAGAAATGATGTTTACTAGATGTTAGTATTGATCACTAATTGCTGATTAAAAAAAGTGTTTTACATATCAATAGACAGTAGTGGGCACCCAAAATTGGGACAAGAATGCAAAATGCTGGGCTCAGAAGGATAGTCTGTTATATTTGTTAACATTCAATTTGCAGCAGTCAGGAGGTGAAAATTGTGTGTGATTGATGAAAACAATACTAAAACTATGTCCCTTTTTCATACACAGGAAGACCTCAGCCAGGAGGAGGCTGTGGAATGTGGCAGTCAGGAGGAGGCGGGGATTAGTGGCAGCCAGGAGGAGGCGGGGATTAGTGGCAGCCAGGAGGAGGCGGGGCTAAGTGGCAGCCAAGAGAAGCCTGGGACAAGTCGCAGCCTGACTGAGTCTCAGGTCCCTCCCCTCCGCCTGCCACATAAACGAGCCAGGAAGATGACTCCCAGTCCTGTGCAGGATTCAGCATACAGGCTTATCCAGGAGGCTTCGGCATCCCTCAGAGCCTTCCCCAGTCCTGAAGAGGCCTTTGCCTGCATGGCTGCCACCAAATTGCAGGGCATGCAGGAGGGCCAACGCAAGATCTTTGAGGACCTGATTTATAAAGTCCTACGTAAGGGGGAGAGTGGGGAACCGACACACAAAACGGATGTCATTGAGATCGACGATCCTCCTCCTCCTCCTGCTGCCACAACTCCACCACCACAGCCAAAGGCTGGAAGGAAGCATGGAAGGAGGACCAAAGAGTGATGACCCTGGGTTCAGTCTGGTCTGACAGAAGATGCAGTCTCTCGTATGACCACAGCCTGGGGACATAGATGTCATCTGCTGCTTTCCGGATCTCTGGGACTTCTGGACCAGACTGCCCTTCCTTAGATAAGGACTCCTCAGGCCACCAATTTTGCTTTTAAATAATTGATGTCTGCCCTGGGGGTCCAAGGCTTCGCCCACTTCTGCAGTTTCTCCAGCGTTGCCTCTCTCTTTGTTTATAGTTGTGACCCCTTAATAAAATTTTTTTAGGTAAATTCTACTCTCCTGTGTGTGTTTTCATCCAAAAAGGACAGTTTGTTGGTGAGGATTCAGGTACATTTCTAAAGTACAATGTGAAATTAACAAGGGACAACAACACCAAACAATCTCCTACAGATTAAATAGAACAACATATCAATGGTGTTGTGGGAACTTGTCACAAAAAACACACAAACATTTTCGGGAGTACTAATCAAAATCACCAAAAAACAAAATTAAAAAAGAGAAACACAAAAAAAGAATCTACATTAAAGTCAAAAAAAAAAAAAAAATATGTTGTCAGATGTGAGAAATCAAAATATATTGAGGGAATCCCGATAAATAGTAACGAAAGAAGTTTGTGAGAAGTGTGTGTGAATATGAGCATCAAAACTACTTAATTCTTGTCACATTATAAAGAAGAAGAGAGTGCGCTGTATTAAACCATTTTGAACATTGCAGCGTGACGAAAGTGCTGTATCCATTGTGAACGCTAAGTTTACCAGAACGAGCTGTCCCGTGTCGGAATTTCTTCTGAGCATGCGTGGCACTTTGTGCGTCGGAACAGGCCACACACGGTCGGAATTGACGCGATCGGATTTTGTTGTCGGAAAATTTTATCTCCTGCTGTCCAACTTTGTGTGTCGGAAAATCCGATGGAAAATGTCCGATGAAGCCCACAGACGGTCGGAATTTCAGACAACACGCTCCGATCGGACATTGTCCATCGGAAAATCCGACCGTGTGTACGGGGCAATAGTGTCTACAATCTATGGTATATACTGTATGCTGGAGTTTACTCAGCTTTAGACACTATACTAGTAATGGCAGTAATCAGCGACTTATAGTGTTACAGTGATAGTGTAGTGGGCAATCTGGTGCTGACACTAGCTGGAAGGGACACTGACTAACTGACACTGACGTCGCTAGTGACACTAATACAGTGATCATACTGTACACTGTACTAATGACACTAATGGGTGATCAGAAGGGCAATCAAGGGGTTAACTGTGCCTAACAAGTGTATGTGCGCTGCTTTTACTCACAGGATCTGGCTGTCTTTTCTCCCTGAACTGAGAGTTGATTTCAGGGAGAAGAAATAGCCAGAACGCCGTTCTGTGTGTTTGTATACACAGAACTTTTCTGTAATTGCCCACATCTGATCAGTAGGTATATAGAAAAAATAATTGGCTGTAACCTACTGACAAACTCGTGATGTGTCCGATCACAGCACAGATCAGCGGGGGCGTGCGCAAGCGCACCCAAAATCCAGCAGGTGGATTGGATGCACAAGTACATTGCCATGTCTGGCTGCACCGCCCGCTAGTAGTAAATGTACTGAAAGTAGGCGGCAAGTGGTTAAGTAAGTAAAACAAAAACAAATAAAGTAATAGAAAATACACAAGCACCCCCACCCTGTACACACAAATTTTAAGCTGGATTCACAATTTTTGAATTGAGTTGTGGTGGTCCCTGCACACATGTTAAGGCACATTGCACCACAGAAGCCCAATCATTTCAAATGGGTTGCCAACACACCCCAACACAGGCTCAAACTTAAAGGCCCAATTGCATATTTGTGGTGCATGAATGCATGTCAATGTGCATTATGTAAGGCTTTAATGCGCGTTACATTGAGGCAGCCCATTCAAAATTATTGTGCTCCCAACACACTCTAATGTGCTTAAAAACATTTACACAATGCTTTTTTTAACAACAGTACATTGTGGCATGCTGCAATGCAGGTGCATTGCTATAGTATGTTAGGGTACCATTAAAAATGAATGGCAATGCAATGTAATGGAGCATACCAAACTGAACAGGTGTGTTGTAATGAGCTGCAATGTGGATGCATTGCTCTCTACTGTATTATGGTGTAGTACATGTGTTGCTGTGCATTGCCGTAATATGTAGTAAAACAAGTGTTTCACCACATGTTAATGCAAAGCACAAGTGTGCATAGGACATTAGGGGACCATGTATGGCAAAATGACAGTGCATATGAAAATTGCCCCTCCCCATCCTACAAACTACTAATACCACACTCAGCAATCTCCCACTGTTCCATTCTTTTTTAATGGAGTGTCAGAACACCACAATGCACATAACGTGAACTTTTTTTGCAATGCCGAGCCCCACAATACACATAGTTCCCATGTGTGCACTGTTTTATGTTAAACCATATATGCATTGAGATTCAGTGGTAGGATTCATTGAAGTGTCAGTCAAAGTGAATGGCACCACAACTCACCACTTGCAGACTGTGAATTATTGTTAAAGTTCACAAATATGCATTATTTATTAGCAATAATATGGTGTAATCTTTTTGAATTAGTAAGAATTTTAGAAGTCAGCTAACAATGATTTTAGTCTATTTTTACAGAAATTTTAAAACAAACTTGTGACACTATCATGGGATGTACAAAATAACTAGAAATTATTTTTTTATTTACAGGTCCTATGCTTATAGGTGGCTATGCCAGCCACCCAGTGTGAAAAACAGTGGATTGTTCCCAGCAGTGAAGGGGTCAAAGGGAAGGAGCTTTGTTTTTCATTATCAGACTTAAATTAATTAAAAAGGTTATGTGAACTTTTGACATTCGTACAAATTCAGGTCTAAGACAAAAGATAGAGGTTGGGACAAACATTTCTAGTTTATTGTTTATTTATTCGGTTTATCGTTTTGTCTATTGCTAATTTTCCTTTTGGTGAATTAACCACCTCAATACCAGACACTTTTACCCCCTCCCCGCCCAAGCCAATTTTCAGCCTGACAATTGCACAGTCATGCTACCCTGTACCCATATGAAATGTTTTTGAGACAGATAAAGCTTTCTATTGATGTTATTTAATCACCACTGGCTTTTTCGTTTTTTGCTAAACAAACTAAAAAAGACTGAAAATTTTGAACAAAAAAATTTTCTCTGTTTCTGATATAAACATTTGCAAATAATTAATTTTTCACTGATGTGCACTAATGAGGCTGCATTTATGGTCACTGATGAAGCTGCACTGATAGGCACTGATGAGACAGCACTGATGAGGCTGCGCTGATATGCTGCACTCATGAGCTCTGATATGCTGCACTAATGGAGCTGTCACAGGAAAGCCGGTTATTGGCGTTCCTTTCCTCAGACAGTAACAGCGGTGAGGAAAAATCCTGATAAACGGCATTTCTTTACATGTGATCAGCTGTGCTTGGACACAGCTGATCACATGGTTAAGAGCCAACTCCATTGGCTCTTTACCTTGATCGGTGATGCACTGTATCCAAGGGACACAGCTCACCACCGATCGCCATGCTGCTCAAATGGGAGGATGTCATATGACATCCTTCCAGAACAAGAGCAGTTCCACACAGCCATCATTGTACAATGGGCTGGGTGGGAACCAGTTAAATTATCTGTTGGCATCTTATAACTCTCAGATAAAAAAGTGACAAGAATTTTATACAATATTGGTGCCTTTGTCCCTTTGACAAAGTCATGAAGAGGGTTTCCTTTGTTTTTTTAATGGCTACAACTGGGTAGAAATAAAAGTTTTGCAAGGATACCTTACTGCTGATGGTTATGATAGTAACAAGTCAGGGTGATTCCAAAAAACTAAAATATCAGTTTTGTTACAAGTTGACTGAAAAAGGACAATCTGCTTTTCCATGTTTCACTATTTAATTCTATTTATAACAACATTGTGCTTAGTGTGCTATAGCATACACCATCCTATTACTAGTTAGCCATACACATATTGATTCCTCTAGTCTATTCATCCAATATATTCCTCCATCCCTGTTGCCTAGTAGGAGGAATCTCTCCTGCCAGCTGTTGTATTCTGACAGCTGAAGCACATACGGCTCCAGAACAGTGACTGCATTGGATGCAGTCAATGTTCAGTCACCAATTTCTCATATAGCTCCTTTGATTGGATGCAGTCAATGTTCAGCCGCCAATTTCTCATACAGCTCCTTTCATTGGATGCAGTCAATGTTCAGTCACCAATTTCTCATACAGCTCCTTTCATTAGATGCAGTCAATGTTCAGTCGCCAATTTCTCATATAGCTCCTTTGATTGGATGCAGTCAATGTTCAGCCGCCAATTTCTCATACAGCTCCTTTGATTGGATGCAGTCAATGTTTAGCCGCCAATTTCTCATACAGCTCCTTTGATTGGATGCAGTCAATGTTCAGCCGCCAATTTCTCATACAGCTACTTTGATTGGATGCAGTCAATGTTCAGCCGCCAATTTCTCATATAGCTCCTTTGATTGGATGCAGTCAATGTTCAGCCACCAATTTCTCACACAGCTCCTTTGATTTTCATTTGAAGTTTGTCAAGCTGAGTGGTGCCACTCATCGTTTAAATTCCAGTCAATTTGTCAGTAGTCAGACAAAATTTGAGCCATGAATTCCCAGCTCTACTTAAGCAGAGATTTACAGCCAGGTCTGACAATTAAGTGACTCTTTAGCCTCATACACACGATAGGTACTTTGTACAAACTTTCCCGTGGATTTTTGTACAAAGGGCGTTGGCCATAAGTTTGTATTGCATACACACGGCAGAACTTTTTCCAAATCAACTTTCACCAAATCACATGGTTTTTCAGCTTTTTATCACCACCCTTTGGTCAACTTCTGTATTGTCTGATATTGTGTCAATCTCGCCGCTTTTATCAGCGATATTGACACCTTGCGAGCCAGGTTCACACTGGTGCGGGGATCCGACTTGGATCCCCGCCAATGCCAGGCACTGTGTTTGGTATGAATCATGAGGGGGAACTCCACACCAAATTTTAAATAAAAAACCAGCATGGGTTCCCCTCCAAGGGCATACCAGGCCCTTAGGTCTGGTATGGATTTTAAGGGGAACCCCCTACGCCGAAAAAAACGGCATGGGGGTCCCCCCAAAATCCATACCAGACCCTTATCCGAGCACGCAGCCCGGCCGGTCATGAAAGGGGGTGGGGATGAGCTGGCGCCCCCCCTCCTGAGCCGTACCAGGCCTCCCTGCGACCCCCCACCCCAAAGTACATTGTCCCCATGTTGATGAGGACAAGGGCCTCTTCCCGACAATCCTGGCCGTTGGTTGTCGGGGTCTGCGGGCGAGGGGCTTATCGGAATCCGGGAGCCCCCTTTAATAAGGGGGCCCCCAGATCCCGCCCCCCCACCCTATGTAAATGAGTATGGGGTACATCGTACCCCTACCCATTCACCTAGGGAAAAAAGCGTCAATAAAAAAAACACACTACACAGGTTTTTAAAGTAATTTATTAGGCAGCTCCGGGAGTCTTCTTCCGACTTCGGGGGTCTTCTTCCGACTTCTGGGGTCTCTCCAGTCTCTTCTCCCTGTGTACGGTTCTTCTCCCACTCTCCGGCCTCTTCTCCCGGTGTTTGGCCTCTTCTTACAGTGTTCGGCCTCTTCTCCCGCTCGCCGGTTCTTCTGCCGGGCTCCTCCGCTATCTTCTGCTCTTTTGGCGCTTTTTTGCTAGCTGTTGACATGACGCTCTCTCTCGCTGTAATGCTGTGTGAGCGCCTCGCAATGACCTATATAGGCATGGGGCGTGGTCACCGGGTGATGTCATCCGCCCCTTATGATGTCACAGTCCCAGCATGCTCCAAAGCAACCACCCCCATGTTGAGGGCATGCGGGCTGGTACGGTTCAGGAGGGGGGGCGCTCACTCATCCTCACCCCCTTTCCTGCGTGCTCAGATAAGGATCCTGTATGGATTTTGGGGGGACCCCCATGCCATTTTTTTGGTGTAGGGGGTTCCCCTTAATATCCATACCAGACCTAAGGGCCTGGTATGCCCCCAGAGGGGAATTCCCTCTCGCGCTCGCCGCAATAGGAAAATGTGTTTTTCCTATTGCAGCCAGCGCGAGATGTACAGTACCTTGTCACCGAGAATATGAACAAGCATGCTGTAAATGTGTGTCAACAAAGTATCGGAATTCCTTATCTCTATACTTGTTGTGGGTCAGGGAGTTGAAGTCAAAGCCTTAGCAGGACAGCCAGGGGAAAAACATTCTCAGAGCAAAGGTCAGAAATGGCAGTCCCCAAAGTTTTCCCATGATAAAGACAAATTTTGAAGAGAAACTTTACTCCCTTCCATGTTTTTTTAATTATCTCTTACTATTTGAAGCTGGGTTATCTCCAAATAAATGCACTTACACATCTGGTGAATCCAGCATTGATCAGCTGGGATCCACTGTTTCATGCTACTCATCAGGATCTGTGCCATCTTAATTTCTGACAAAATCGGGGGCTGACTGTCTTTTCTTGGTTTAGGCAGCTGGCACAGCAGTCATTTATCCTGGCAAACAGGCATGCGGAGTTCAGTGTACATTTAATAGGCAAGTTTGTTCGTTTTATTACAGAGACACATAGGGGTTGATTTACTAAAACTGGAGAGTGCAACATCTGGTGCATCTCTGCAGAGAAACAGATCAGCCTCCAGTTTTTTTTTTGTCAAAACTTAATTGAACAAGCTGAACTTAGAAACTGATTGGCTATCATGCACAGCTGCATCACATTTTGCACTCTTCCGTTTTAGTAAATCAACCCCATAGCACATCTCACCTGTAATAAAAAAAAGGTTGCCTGCTCACACTTTTTTAAAATGTAGGTTTAGTTTCACTTTAAAATCTTTGTGCTTGATTTACTTAAGACGTAGATCATGCTTACTTACCCTAATGAATGTGATGAAAAAATACACAATCATGTGCAATAAATATGTAGAAAAAAAATATTTTTGCTTGCATGCAAGCATCACCCTACTTATGATGCTAAGGGAAAATTCCCTTGCAAACTGAAAATTCACTTTGCAAAGTGAACATGCTTTATACCTTTAGTAATTCAGCCACTTTCTGTATGACTTTTGCTGGGAACCAGGGTCAAACATCACAGTACCTGAGCCATATTTTTTCCTCTTACAAGCCTGTAGGTTCTTAAAAACACAGTCTTCATATTCCAAACGTGAACTAGCAACAACATTTCTGTGGTTCATGCAAAAATATTTTAGATCGTAATCCTACTAACAAAGTCCACTTTATGAGAAAGTATTGAATTGAGAAGAAGGAGTGAAAAGTTGTTCTCAGACACAACCAAATGTGTGGAGAGCAATGGATATAACATGCTTGAAATGTGCCTAGAGTGGTTCTCAGGATATGTATAATCGTGGGCAGATGGATATCATTTTGACAAGGGATGTCTCTACAAAGACCTCTTCATTCAGCTTTAGTGTATTACTTAGCTGGAAAAATACCATGTAGCTTTCAAATAAAAACAACAACCAGATGGTAAATATCTGGGTAATTTTATTTAATGAACATTTATGTTAAAATTGTACCTTATGAAAAATATCAGTAACTCCTTGTGAATTAATAATTCCAGTATTATTCACATTTGAAAAGTGTTATCAGAATCTAAGCTTTAAAGCTGAATTACAGTTTTTTTTTAATTGCATTTTTACTTTGGTCCAGCTTGGATCAATGTAGGTATGCATATCCCATTAGGCTTCAACAAAATGGTGGCTTCAGCTCCTGTTCTCCACCTGTGGAGATCTCCTCAGACACGCTTCACCCTTTTTGGGGCTTAATTGTAGAGCTTTCAACAATTAAGCCCCTAAAAATATACAACGCAACCATATGGCTGAAGTCTACTGAAGCCTGACACGCCAATTCTGCCGGTCTTGCACCCATCTTTTCACATGCTGATCCAACTGACACAGGTTTGGAGGGGCAATCGAGCAGTATATTTCCATTGTTTTGGTCTCTCTCTCTCTCTCTCTCTCTCTCTCTCTCTCTATATATATATATATATATATATATATATATATATATATATATATATATGCATATTCCATTTCTACTGATCCCTGTGGATTCGTTAGATCAGCAGTGGATCCCTACTTCTACTAAAGTGATCCTCGTTGTCTTCTGGGTCCCGTGCTGAGCAGCTACCCTGCTACATGATAACCACAGGGGGGGGTCACTGACTAAGCAGGGGCGCTATTTAGAGAAAACTTTAAAAAAATGTGATAAATGCAAAGCATTCTTTCATTAGACGAGGTGGGGGGATAATCTCAGAATAGTTACTAGGCAGCAGAGTAGCTGCACAGGATGGGATCCAGAAGACAACGAGGATCACCTTATAACTGGCGGCCATGGAGATCAATCAAGCTGGACTAATGTAACTTTGCAAAACAAAAAAAAAAACATACCGTATATACTCGAGTATAAGCCAAGTTTTTCAGCACTTTTTTTGTGCTGAAAGTGGCCCCCTCGGCTTATACTCGAGTCACTGCCATCTGCCTACCTGATCAGCCCGTGTGTAATGCTCAGACAGCAGCCGACCAGTGTACAAAAGCCACGCCTCCTCCTTGTCCTCGTCTGTGATCGGGGAACACTGAATTTCCCAGCAGTGAACCAGTGTTCAGTGTTCTGCCTATCACGGATGTCCTCTCGTCCTCATCCCATGGATGAGGATGAGAGGATGTCCGTGATAGGCGGAACACTGAACAATGACTGCTGGGAAACTGAGTGTTCAGCCTATTACGGACGAGGACGAGGAGGAGGCGTGGCTTTCGTACACTGGAATGGCTGCCGTCTGACTGCATGACACGGGCTGATCAGGTAAGCAGATCGGCACGCTGAGGCTGCAATGGACACAGGGAAGGGCTGCAATGGACTCAGGGAGGCTGCAATGGACACAGGGAAGGGCTGCCATGGACACGGGGAGGCTGCAATGGACACAGGGAAAGGCTGCAATAGACACAGGGAGGCTGCAACGGACACAGGGAAAGGCTGCAATGGACACAGGGAAAGGCTGCAATGGACACAGGGAGGCTGCAATGGACACAGGAAAGGCATGCAATGGACACAGGGAGGCTGCAGTGGACACAAGGAGGCTTCAGTGGACACAGGGAAGGTATGCAATGGACACAGGGAGGCTGCAATGGACACAGGGAGGCATGCAGCTGCAGATGGGCATTGTTGACCCTCTTTACAGCTTACAGTAGCTGCTGCATTTCTCTCCCTCGGCTTATACTCGAGTCCCGTTTTTTTGTGGTAAAAGTAGGTGCCTCGGCTTATATTTGGATCGACTTATACTCGAGTATATACGGTACCTGTAATTTAGCTTTATAGAGTATCTTTAGTCAAATAACTTAAACAAATTGGTTATAACAGCCTTTTCCAACATTCTTTTATAAGCCCTAGATTCTTTAAAAGTCCTCAACTTCAGTAAAAAATATATTATGAAATATATATTATGAATAATTATATTATTTATTATTAATAATTAAAATCATAAATTACTTTACTAATAAATATTTCTATGCCACTGAATATTCTATATACAGTATTGCACATAGATATTAGATTATTGTCCATTAGTTGGATCAGTCAATGGTCTAAAATCTGCAAGGCTCCAGCTGACACCTCTGGGTAAAAAAAAAATCAGCGTGGTTAGAACACCTAGCTGGATTGTTATTATTTTTTTCATGTAATAATCTAATAGTAGAGGTACATATAGTTTGACAAACTGCCTTGCCAATAGGGTCAAACACCCATGACAACTATTTGTGTTTAGGGGTCCAGCAGCTGACATAGACACCTGAGGATGGTTGGATTAAACTTGCACATTCAACCAACCTTTAGGCTGGGTTCACACTGAAGCACGGAGTGGCTCACAGCAGGGGTACTGTGCATCCCTGTTCACCATTTCAGGTCCGATTTCAGTCCGAATTTTTGTTTGAATTCGGACCTGAAATGGGCCAGATGACGCACAGGAGTCCTGTGCAATTCGCACTGGAGCCGCTCTGGAGATGTGTGAACCGGCTCCATAGAGAGCACACAATCTCCTGATATGCAAATTGAATGGGGGGAAACCCGCATCCAATTCACAATAGTGTGAACCCAGCCTTACTGTCTATTAACCTTTTTAGGTCTTGGATCTTGTTGTTGTTAGACGCTACATTTGCATTTAAACCTTGCGTTACGCAAACACATGAATTCAAACTGAAAAGACATGCCGGTAGGGTAAAGTGTTACTAAACCCACATCAGTAAAATCAGTCTGTATATGCAGTAAAGCACACTTGTTATACTCACTCTGGAACTTAAAGCGGAGTTCCACCCAAAAATGGAACTTCCGCTTTAAGGGAAGGTGATCCCCTAACATGCCACATTAGGAATTTCAATTTTTAGGGGGAGGAGCGGATACACTCTTTTTAGAGGATCCAGCTCCCACTTCCTCCCGGCGCACTGCGGCACTGAGCTCACTTCTCGCCCCTCCGTCACAGGTCCCAGATAATTGCCCGGCCAGTCACGGTACGCCACGTGGCTCGTGCATGGGTGTCTGTGAAGCCACAGCCAGGTGCTCACAATGACAATGCCAGTGGAGCAGAGAGGAGGGGGAGACAAGCAGGGCTGCGTTCCCCCGCATCGCTGGACCCTGAGACAGGTAAGTGTCCAATTATTAAAAGTCAGCAGCTGCAGTATTTGTAGCTGCTTACTTTTATTCTTTTTATTTTTTTTTAAGCAAAACTCTGCTTTAAGAGGTTAATCCTCTGCATTGTGTAAAAAGGCTGTTTGATCTTGTATGCACAGATCCTTCTCTTCTTCCCTTGATTTCAAAACATTCAAAACATGCTCAGTTTGGTGCATATTTATAGAGAGGTTTTTTTTTTTTCTTGGGAGAGTAGATGTGATCAGCACAGGGCCAATTAGCACTGTCTAGACAGAGGGTCAGGGGTCCTACATCCTGGTGGGACAGTCAGTGCAGTATGAAAACTTCTCCTACAAGCTTTAACCAGGAACTGATAGAAGACACAAGACTGCTATATACTGCTGATGAGAAAAGGTATTTAGCAGTTTAAATTTACTAAAATAAATGTATTTCCATGTTCTGTGTACTGTGGGAGACCACAGATTTAGTGAATGCAAGCTCCTGGGTTTAGTAACACTTTAACTGCCCCCTGTCTAAATTGACTCTAGTATGTGTATGTATGAATGCAGGTTAGGGACCTTAGATTGTAAGCTTCTTGAGGGCAGGGACTGATGTGAATGTACAATATTTATGTAAAGTGCTGCGTAAATTGTTGGTACTATATTAATACCAGCAATAAATAAATAAATAAAATATGCAGAAGCTGGTTAAAGAGGAAGTAAACTTCCATCTTTTAATTTTACCTATAGGCAAGCCTATAATAAGGCTTACCTATAGGTAGTGTTAATATCTCCTAAACGTGCACCGTTTAGGAGATATTTACAGTACATGCAGCCAGTGACATCATTGGGACACAGCAGCAGCGCCATTGGCTCCTGCTGCTGTCAATCAGGCAGTTAGCCAATCAGGAGAGGGGGGTGGCCCAAACTGCAATAATGTGTCTGAATGTAAACATGGAACTTCGACTCAGCTCGGGTGCCCCCATAGCAAGCTGCTTGCTGCGGAGGCACTTGACAGGAGGGAGGGGCCAGGAGCACCGAAGAGGGACCCGAGAAGAGGAGGATCTAGGCTGCTCTCTGCAAAACCATTTTAACAGAGCAGGTAAGTATTTATTATTTTTAAAGAAAACACAAAAAAACCCCAAGAATTTAGTATCACTTTAAAGTGGTTGTAAACCCTGTTACACCACTTGTACCTACAGGTAAGCCTATAATAAGGCTTACCTGTAGGTACTGTAAATATCTCCTAAAACCTGCACAGTTTAGGAGATATTTACCATATATGCTTGCACCGACATCATCGGCGCATGCACACTGAAGAATAGGGTCAATCGTGCCGTTTCTAAAGGGCCTGTGCCTTGACCAGTGGCTCCAGCCAATCACAGTACCAGAGTCCACAAACCTGGAAATAACTCCAGGAGACATGTCGCCGGTCACAGCAGTGTACGGGGATTGCTGCAACTGCTTCGATCCAAGGTAAGTATTTCATAATGAGCTAGTATGCGATGCATAGCTCATTATGCCTTTGTCTTGCAGGGTTTTTTTTTTTTATATGGGTTTACAACCACTTTAAGGTTTGGTTCATACACGTGTCAAACCTAAAAAAAAAAGCTCATCTTCACAAGCCTATACTTTTATTTCAGCAATTATGCAGACATTTCAACTGTAAATATGATTTAACTTGTCACTGGTGTGCAGCTGATTATGGCAATTTAATATAAAGACAGGCAGCAGATAATTAATCATATAAAATCTGAAATAATGTTAGCACATTTTATCTTTACTAGTGTTTCTCTGAATACATGCATTATATTTGTTCATCATTACTTGAGATTAGGGATGAGCTTCGAGTTCGAGTCGAACTCATGTTCGACTCGAACATCGGCTGTTCGCTAGTCCGCTGAAAAGTGAACAATTTGGGGTGTTCGCGGCAAATTCAAAAGCTGTGGAACACCCTTTAAAAGTCTATGGGAGAAATCAAAAGTGCTAACTTTAAAGGCTTATATGCATGGTATTGTCATAAAAAGTGTTTGGGGACCTGGGTCCTGCCCCAGGGGACATGGATCAATGCAAAAAAAAGTTTTAAAAACGGACGTTTTTTCGGGAGCAGTGATTTTAATAATGCTTAAAGTGAAACAATAAAAGTGTAATATTCCTTTAAATTTCGTACCTGGGGGGTGTCTATAGTATGCCTGTAAAGGGGTACATGTTTCCCGTGTTTAGAACAGTCTGACAGCAAAATGACATTTCAAAGGAAAAAAAGTCATTTAAAACTACTCGCGGCTATTAATGAATTGCCAGTCCGACAATACACATAAAAGTTCATTGATAAAAACAGCATGGGAATTCCCCACAGGGGAACTCCGAACCATAATTAAAAAAAAAAAATGGCGCGGGAAGGTCCCCCTAAATTCCATACCAGGCCCCTCAGGTCTGGTATGGACATTAGGTCTATGGATTTTAAGGGGAACCCCGCTCCAAAATTTAAAAAAAATGGCGTGGGTCCCCCCAAAAATCCATACCAGACCTTTTAACACTTTTGACAGTTTTTTTGTGAAATGGTAGGGGTACTTTTCTACCCCCTTACCATTTCACACAGGGGGGCCGGGATCTGGGGTCCCCTTGTTAAAGGGGGCTTCCAGATTCCGATAAGCCCCCCGCCCGCAGACCCCCACAACCACCGGGCAAGGGTTGTGGGGATGAGGCCCTTGTCCCCATCAACATGGGGACAAGGTGCTTTGGGGAGCTACCCCAAAGCACCCTCCCAAAGTTGAGGGCATGTGGCCTGGTACGGTTCAGGAGGGGGGACGCTCTCTTGTCCCCCTCTTTTCCTGCAGCCTGCCAGGTTGCATGCTCAGGAAAGGGTCTGGTATGGATTTTTGGGGGGGACCCACGCCATTTTTTTTTTAATTTTGGCGCAGGGTTCCCCTTAAAATCCATACCAGACCTAAAGGGCCTGGTATGGAATTTGGGGGAACCCCACGCCATTTTTAAAAAAAATTTTGGTTCGGGTTTCCCCTGTGGGGAATTCCCATGCCGTTTTTAACAATTAACTTTTATGTGTATTGTCAGACCGGCAATTCATTAATAGCCGCGAATAGTTTTAAATTACTTTTTCTCCTTTGAGATGTCATTTTGCTGTCAGACTGTTCTAAACACGGGAAACATGCGCCCCTTTACAGGCATACTATAGACACCCCCAGGTATGAAATTTAAAGGAATATTACACTTTTATTGTTTCACTTTAAGCATTATAAAAATCACTGCCATCCCTACTTGAGATATATGCATACCAAATTATAATAAATATTGAATTATGCAAAAACATACATGCCTTGATAAACTTTTATTTTACCCTTATTCAGTTAGCTACTATTTTTAACAATACTTGCCATCCTGGTACTGGAACATAGATATACCAAACAAAACAATAAATGGCTTTATACCTAAAGTGATTGTAAAGTCTTGTTTTTTTTCTATAAAAACAACAAACATGTTATACTTACCTCCTCTATGCAGTGGTTTTGCACAGAGCAGCCCAGATCCTCCTCTTCTCTTGTCCTTCTTTTGTGCTCCTGGCCCCTCCCTCCTGACAAGTGCCCCCACAGCAAGCAGCTTACTATGGGGACACCAGAGTTGAGTCACAGCTACCTGTGTCCATTCAAACACGGAGCCCCGGCTAGGCCCCACCCCCTCTCTCTCCTGATTGGCTAACTGACTTTAATTGACAGCAGTGGGAGCCAATGGCGCCACTGCTGTGTCTCAGCCAATCAGGAGGGAGAGTCTCGGATGGCCAAGACACTCGTGGACATCGCTGGATAGAGATGGGGCTCAGGTAATTATTAGAGGGGCTGAGGGGGGGCTGCTGCACACAGAAGGCTTTTTATCTTAATGCACAGAATGCATTAAGATACAAAAAAAACCTTCTGACTTTATAACCCCTTTAACCACTTGACAACCGCCTCACGCCGATGTACGTCGGCAAGGTGGCACGGACAGGCAAAATCACGTACATGTACGTGATTTGCCTTCTGCGGGTGGGGGGTCCGATTGGACCCCCCCCGTTGCCCGAGGCGGTCGTCTTTTGTCCCACGGCGATCGGAGGTGAGGGGGAGGCCATCCGTTCGTGGCCCCCCCCTCGCGATCGCCGCCGGCCAATCGAATCATTCCTTTGCTGCTGTATGCTAAACAGCAGCAAAGGAAATTATGTCATCTCTCCTCGGCTCGGTAATTTCCGTTCCGGCCCGAGGAGAGAAGACAGGTATGTGAGTGCACAACACACACACAGTAGAACATGCCAGGCACACAAAACACCCCGATCCCCCCCCCCGATCGCCCCCCGATCCCCCCCCAATCACCCCCCCGTGTCACAAACTGACACCAAGCAGTTTTTTTTTTTCTGATTACTGCATTGGTGTCAGTTTGTGACAGTTACAGTGTTAGGACAGTTAGTATTAGCCCCCTGTAGGTCTAGGATACCCCCCTAACCCCCCCTAATAAAGTTTTAACCCCCTGATCACCCCCTGTCACCAGTGTCGCTAAGCGATCATTTTTCTGATCGCTGTATTAGTGTCGCTGGTGACGCTAGTTAGGGACCTAAATATTTAGGTTCGCCGTCAGCGTTTTATAGCGACAGGGACCCCCATATACTACCGAATAAATGTTTTAACCCCTTGATGGCCCCCTAGTTAACCCTTTCACCACTGATCACCGTATAACTGTTACGGGTGACGCTGGTTAGTTTGTTTATTTTTTATAGTGTCAGGGCACCCGCCGTTTATTACCGAATAAAGGTTTAGCCCCCTGATCGCCCGGCGGTGATATGCGTCGCCCCAGGCAGCGTCAGATTAGCGCCAGTACCGCTAACACTCACGCACGCAGCATACGCCTCCCTTAGTGGTATAGTATCTGTACAGATCAATATCTGATCCGATCAGATCTATACTAGCGTCCCCAGCAGTTTAGGGTTCCCAAAAACGCAGTGTTAGCGGGATCAGCCCAGATACCCGCTAGCACCTGCGTTTTGCCCCTCCGCCCAGCCCACCCAAGTGCAGTATCAATCGATCACTGACACTTACAAAACACTAAACGCATAACTGCAGCGTTCGCAGAGTCAGGCCTGATCCCTGCGATCGCTAACAGGTTTTTTTGGTAGTATTTTGGTGAACTGGCAAGCACCAGCCCCAAGCAGCGTCAGATTAGCGCCAGTACTGCTAACACCCACGCACGCAGCATACGCCTCCCTTAGTGGTATAGTATCTGAACAGATCAATATCTGATCCGATCAGATCTATACTGGCGTCCCCAGCAGTTTAGGGTTCCCAAAAACGCAGTGTTAGCGGGATCAGCCCAGATACCTGCTAGCACCTGCATTTTGCCCCTCCGCCTGGCCCAGCCCAGCCCACCCAAGTGCAGTATCGATCGATCACTGTCACTTACAAAACACTTAACGCATAACTGCAGCGTTTGCAGAGTCAGGCCTGATCCCTGCGATCGCTAACAGTTTTTTTGGTAGCTTTTTATTGAACTGGCAAGCGCCAGCGGCCTAGTACACCCCGGTCGTAGTCAAACCAGCACTGCAGTAACACTTGGTGACGTGGCGAGTCCCATAAGTGCAGTTCAAGCTGGTGAGGTGGCAAGCACAAGTAGTGTCCCGCTGCCACCAAAAAGACAAACACAGGCCCGTCGTGCCCATAATGCCCTTCCTGCTGCATTCGCCAATCCTAATTGGGAACCCACCGCTTCTGCAGTGCCCGTACTTCCCCCATTCACATCCCCAACCAAATGCAGTCGGCTGCATGAGAGGCATTTTTATGTCCTCCCGAGTACCCCTACCCAACAAACCCCCCCAAAAAAGATGTTGTGTCTGCAGCAAGCGCGGATATAGGCGTGACACCCGCTATTATTGTCCCTCTTGTCCTGACAATCCTGGTCTTTGCATTGGTGAATGTTTTGAACGCTACCATTCACTAGTTGAGTATTAGCGTAGGGTACAGCATTGCACAGACTAGGCACACTTTCACAGGGTCTCCCAAGATGCCATCACATTTTGAGAGACCTGAACCTGGAACCGGTTACCGTTATAAAAGTTAGTTACAAAAAAAGTGTAAAAAAAAAAAAAAAATATATAAAATAAAAAAAAATAGTTGTCGTTTCATTGTTCTCTCTCTCTCTATTCTCTCTCTATTGTTCTGCTCTTTTTTACTGTATTCTATTCTGCAATGTTTTATTGTTATTATGTTTTATCATGTTTGCTTTTCAGGTATGCAATTTTTTATACTTTACCGTTTACTGTGCTTTATTGTTAACCATTTTTTTGTCTTCAGGTACGCCATTCACGACTTTGAATGGTTATACCAGAATGATGCCTGCAGGTTTAGGTATCATCTTGGTATCATTCTTTTCAGCCAGCGGTCGGCTTTCATGTAAAAGCAATCCTAGCGGCTAATTAGCCTCTAGACTGCTTTTACAATCCGTGGGAGGGAATGCCCCCCCCACCATCTTCCATGGTCTGGCTCTCCTGTCTCAACAGGGAACCTGAGAATGCAGCTGGTGATTCAGCCAGCTGATCATAGAGCTGATCAGAGACCAGAGTGGCTCCAAACATCTCTATGGCCTAAGAAATCGGAAGCTACGAGCATTTTATGACTTAGATTTCGCCGGATTTAAATAGCGCCATTGGGAAATTGGGGAAGCATTTTATCACACCGATCTTGGTGTCGTCAGATGCTTTGAGGGCAGAGGAGAGATCTAGGGTCTAATAGACCCCAATTTTTTTCAAAAAAGAGTACCTGTCACTACCTATTGCTATCATAGGGGATATTTACATTCCCCGAGATAACAATAAAAATGATAAAAAAAAAAATGAAAGGAACAGTTTAAAAATAAGATAAAAAAGCAAAAAAATAATAAAGAAAAAAAAAAAAAAAAAAAAGCACCCCTGTCGCCCCCTGCTCTCGCGCTAAGGCGAACGCAAGCGGCGGTCTGTCGTCAAACGTAAACAGCAATTGCACCATGCATGTGAGGTATCGCCGCGAAGGTCAGATCGAGGGCAGTAATTTTTGCAGTAGACCTCCTCTGTAAATCTAAAGTGGTAACCTGTAAAGGCTTTTAAAGGCTTTTAAAAATGTATTTATTTTGTTGCCACTGCACGTTTGTGCGCAATTTTAAAGCATGTCATGTTAGGTATCCATGTACTCGGCCTAAGATCATCTTTTTTATTTCATCAAACATTTGGGCAATATAGTGTGTTTTAGTACATTAAAATTTAAAAAAGTGTGTTTTTTTCCCCAAAAAATGCGTTTGAAAAATCGCTGCGCAAATACTGTGTGAGAAAAAAAAATGAAACACCCACCATTTTAATCTGTAGGGCATTTGCTTTAAAAAAATATATAATGTTTGGGGGTTCAAAGTAATTTTTTTGCAAAAAAAAAATAACTTTTTCATGTAAACAATAAGTGTCAGAAAGGGCTTTGACTTCAAGTGGTTAGAAGAGTGAGCGATGTGTGAAATAAGCTTCTAAATGTTGTGCATAAAATGCCAGGACAGTTCAAAACCCCCCCAAATGACCCTATTTTGGAAAGTAGACACCCCAAGCTATTTGCTGAGAGGCATGTCGAGTCCATGGAATATTTTATATTGCGACACAAGTTGCGGGAAAGAGACAAATTTTTTTTTTTTTTTTGCACAAAGTTGTCACTAAATGATATATTGCTCAAACATGCCATGGGAATATGTGGAATTACACCCCAAAATACATTCTGCTGCTTCTCCTGAGTACGGGGATACCACATGTGTGAGACTTTTTGGGAGCCTAGCCGCGTATGGGACCCCGAAAACCAAGCACCGCCTTCAGGCTTTCTAAGGGCGTGAATTTTTTATTTCACTCTTCACTGCCTATCACAGTTTCGGAGGCCATGGAATGCCCAGGTGGCACAAAACCCCCCCAAATGACCCCATTTTGGAAAGTAGACACCCAAAGCTATTTGCTGAGAGGTATAGTGAGTATTTTGCAGACCTCACTTTTTGTCACAAAGTTTTGAAAATTGAAAAAAGAAAAAAAAAAGTTTTTTCTTGTCTTTCTTCATTTTCAAAAACAAATGAGAGCTGCAAAATACTCACCATGCCTCTCAGCAAATAGCTTGGGGTGTCTACTTTCCAAAATGGGGTCATTTGGGGGGGGTTTGTGCCACCTGGGCATTCCATGGCCTCCGAAACTGTGATAGGCAGTGAAGAGTGAAATCAAAAATTTTCACCCTTAGAAATCCTGAAGGCGGTGATTGGATTTCGGGGCCCCGTACGCGGCTAGGCTCCCAAAAAGTCCCACACATGTGGTATCCCCATACTCAGGAGAAGCAGCTAAATGTATTTTGGGGTGCAATTCCACATATGCCCATGGCCTGTGTGAGTAATATATCATTTAGTGACAACTTTGTGCAAAAAAACAAAAAAAGTGTCACTTTCCCGCAACTTGTGTCAAAATATAAAATATTCCATGGACTCAATATGCCTCTCAGCAAATAGCTTGGGGTGTCTACTTTCCAAAATGGGGTCATTTGGGGGGGTTTTGTGCCACCTGGGCATTCCATGGCCTCCGAAACTGTGATAGGCAGTGAAGAGTGAAATCAAAAATTTACACCCTTAGAAATCCTGAAGGCGGTGCTTGGTTTTCGGGGCCCCGTACGCGGCTAAGCTCCCAAAAAGTCCCACACATGTGGTATCCCCATACTCAGGAGAAGCAGCTGAATGTATTTTGGGGTGCAATTCCACATAGGCCCATGGCCTGTGTGAGCAATATATCATTTAGTGACAACTTTTTGTAAATTTTTTTTTTTTTTGTCATTATTCAATCACTTGGGACAAAAAAAAATAAATATTCAATGGGTTCAACATGCCTCTCAGCAATTTCCTTGGGGTGTCTACTTTCCAAAATGGGGTCATTTGGGGGGGTTTTGTACTGCCCTGCCATTTTAGCACCTCAAGAAATGACATAGGCAGTCATAAACTAAAAGCTGTGTAAATTACAGAAAATGTACCCTAGTTTGTAGACGCTATAACTTTTGCGCAAACCAATAATTATACGCTTATTGCCATTTTTTTTACCAAAGACATGTGGCCGAATACATTTTGGCCTAAATGTATGACTAAAATTTAGTTTATTGGATTTTTTTTTATAACAAAAAGTAGAAAATATCATTTTTTTTCAAAATTTTCGGTCTTTTTCCGTTTATAGCGCAAAAAATAAAAACTGCAGAGGTGATCAAATACCATCAAAAGAAAGCTCTATTTGTGGGAAGAAAAGGACGCAAATTTCGTTTGGGTACAGCATTGCATGACCGCGCAATTAGCAGTTAAAGCGACGCAGTGCCAAATTGGAAAAAGACCTCTGGTCCTTAGGCAGCATAATGGTCCGGGGCTCAAGTGGTTAAGTAGAAAAACACAGATTTGTCCAATAGGCAATGTGCATGAAAGGTATGACATGCTGGTCTGATGATAGTTATTTGCTGGGTAAGAAAATGGCATTGGCAATCATTTCCTCTGCTGAGAAACAATGGTCCTTCGGTGTTTGATTGGAACTTACTTTTATGTATCATGTGCTCAGTTATTCTGTCTTAAGTGTTTTGTCTTTCTTTGAAATTATAATTGAAATAAACAAAATATGACACATTCACTTCCCAAATTTAAGTAAATCTAAAACTTAGTAAGTAGATCTAAGATCTATTACAATCTCTTATAAACTTTGACATGCTACCATACATTCAGATGAATTCTCATTAATTCTGAATGATTTCAAGATTTATATAGTTGATGAAGAAATGCTGCATTGGCCATCAGAACATCGGTGTGAAAGGTTAAAGACCTTCAAAGTTTGTTCCCAACAGGATTATCTCATATTGCATTAGCATACATTTTTTTTTTTTTAAGAATTAACTTGAATGACAATCTGCAGATCAATACACCCAAACGTAGCAGCATTTTCATTCCAATGTTTTGCAAGGCAACACTTTAATGGGAAAAGACTTTTGAAAACAAAAAATTTCAGCTGTCAATTCATTTGTCTTGCGTGATAAAATGCAGCAAATATATGACAATGCATCTGGTGGAAAGGTGCCCTTTGGCAGTTGCTATTGTTCTCTACCAGTTAAACAGAGATAAGCTAGCATTTTACATACTCATGAAAAACTTGTCTGATATGCCTATCGTCATGAAAGTGGAAAGATTATCATTGAAGAGTCATACAATACCCATTGATATAATCCAGACAATAGTGGTCACTTTGGGAAATTACTGTATGTCTATGAACACACTGTGATCTCTGTGGTAGCCTCTGGCTAACCAATGGAAAAAAAAACTATCCTCAATGGGAATTTCCTGAATGATCGCTACTACTCTGGGATAAAGCCAGCACCTCCAGGAATATCTGCTGTGCATACAGATGTACATTTGACCGAACAGTACCTATTTATGGAAATGTATTGGATTTTACAAGAATATGATTTATTAATTTTGTTAATTGTTATGAACATAAATTTGCCTTAATTATTAAGCTCAGGGAACATACATTTTCCTAAGTTAACAGTCTCTACTTCATCAACTTACCTGTATTTATATATAGACTGCTCAAAAAAGGAACACTTTTTAATCAGAGTATAGCTAAGGTTGGGCGAACAGTTTAGTCTGAGCATGAGTTCGGGCCGAACATTTGCCTGTTCGGCCGTTCGCTGAACACTCGAGTTTGCAGGGTGTTCGCCCCGTCGAACACACTGCAATGCACTGTAATCTGGAGGCCCCCTTTAGCTAAGGGGCCCCCAGATCCAGGCCCCCCCCCCCATGTTAATGGGTATCAAGTACACAGTACCCCTACCCATTGACCAAAAAGTAATAAACACAAGAGACAAGTTTTTGACAATTCCTTTATTAAAAAATAAAAAAGTGTCCCTCAATGTAAATCCATTGTCAATCACTATTAAGGTATACAGTGATCTTGCGCAAAACCTTTAGTGTCTAAATAATAATTAACAGTGTAACAGACATAAACGTGAAAGATTGATTATATATAAAAAATAAAGTCCATTCATGTGATTCATCCAGTAATCCAAGTAATGTGAATAGTGAAAAGAGTAGTCTATTAGTGTTTTTTTCAGAAAATGCAGCCGCTATCACCAACACCTCTGTGCTCACAGAACTCTCACCATTTATTTAGACTAAAAAATGCCTGCTTACACAGCTAAAATAAAGATGCGCTTTAAAAGAAACAAATAATCAAGCCACGCCCTATGCGTTACATCACATCACGTGACTTCCTCAGTGGACTGTACCCTGAGGAAGTCACGTGACGTGACGTAACGCTATGGGTGTGGTCGGAGAAAATCTTGGATCTGAATTGACATGAGAAGCGGCGTGAACGTAGATATCTGTTTCTTTTAAAGCACATCTTTTTTATCTAAACAAATGGTTTTAAGTGATAATGCACCATTAGAGGCTTGTTTACTTTGCATGGTGAACAGAATATACTTTATCAGAGGAGGAATCCTTTGTGGGAAGCCGTAGCTGAGGAAGAAAAGTGTGCTGATCTCCCCCTTTTTTGGATTGACATCCAAGGCTTATGTTATATGCCTATGAGGTGAGAGTTCTGTGTGCACAGAGGTGTTGGTGATAGCGGCTGTGTCATCTGAAAAACCACTAATAGACTACTCTTTTCACTATTCACATTACTTGGATTACTGGATGAATCACATGAATGGACATTATTTTTTATACCGGATTTATCGGCGTATAACACGCACAGGCGTATAACACGCACATTCATTTTAAGAGGGAAGTTTCAGGAAAAAAACTTAAATTTTAAATAAGGGACTTTGAAGCAAAATAAGGGTCAGTGCCCATCTGCAGCCTCACCATTGCCATCAATGCAGCCTGATCAATGCCCGACTGCAGCCTCACAAGTGCCATAAATGCAGCCTTATCAGTCCACATCAATGCAGCCTCACCATTGCCATCAATGCAGCAGCCTCACCATTGCCATCAGTGCAGCCTGAACAATGCCCATCTGCAGCCTAGAGGAGACAGGGAGGGGGTGGGATGAGTCCCGACAGATTACATACAGTGAGAAACTCCTATGATAGACAGAACACTGGTCCAGTGGCAGCCCAGGAGACAGGACTTCCTATTACAGAGGCTGCCAAGTAAACAGGAGATTCTCACTGTATGTAATCTGATGGCGCTTGTCCCGCCCCCCCTGTCCCCTCCAAGGCAGCTAAAATTGAAGTATTGGCGTATAACACGCACACGCTATTTGCACCCAACTTTCATGGTGAAAAAGTGAGTGTTATACGCCAATAAATACAGTAATTAATCAATCATTTACATTTATGCCTGTTACACTGTTTATTATTATTTAGACACTGAAGGTTGCGCAAAAAAATGGTGTGGGGGTCCCCTAGGCCCCCAGGCACTATATTCTGTGAACAGCAGTATATATACTATACGGCTATACGGCCTGCCCTATATACTCTGCAGAAAATTGGGCCTTAGGTGTTGGTGGTACCAGAACACTGTAAGCCCTCACAGTTACTCTCGGTAAGCGCAGGAACGGGCCCTGCTGTGAAATACTATATCAAAAATTGTAATTACCTGCCCCTGTTAAACAGGGGCAGAAAAATTGGGCCTTTGGTGGTGGTGGTGGTCATGGTACTAGAACACTGTAAGCCCTCACAGTTATTCTTGGTGAGCGCAGGAACTGGCTCTGCTGTGAAATACTATATAACATTTTTTAATTTTGTGCCCCTGTTTAACAGGGGCATATAATGAATGGGCCCTGTTATGAAATGTTATATCAAGAATTGTAATTACATGACCCTGTTATCGCCCCTAGTGATGGTTGCTTGAACCAATCAAACCTTGGCGCTGAGGACTGAAAAATTGTTTAAAGGTATCGGTCAGCCAGCCACCTTCTCCTACGCTCTTTCGCTGACTGAACGAAGCCTCAGAAACACGTTGTCCAGCACCTGGAAATTGTAACCTCCCAGGGTCTGGAAATGCATTGCACAAACCTTTTTGCAAGGCCTCCTGAAGATGTTTCATCCTCTGCTCCCTCTGCAAAGGCAGGATGAGTTCTGCAACCTTACCCTTGTAACGTGGCTCAATCAGGGTTGCCAGCCAGTAATGGTCCCTCTCCTTGATCCCACGAATCAGGGAGGCCATGCAGCGTAAATTTTCAGAGGCATTCAATTCTGAGTCGTCTGGGTCACTAAAGATTACATGATCCGTAACTACCTCCTCACAGCCACATACAACTCCTTGGGTTTCTGGGGACTGAAAACCATCCCTTGAAGACTGCTGCTGAGTGTTATCCTCTACATCCATGCTGACATAATCCTCCTCCTCCTCTTCTTCCTGTGTGTTTGGCGGGCCAGCAGGAATGCTATCTAGATAAAGGGGGCCTTTAGAGGTAAGGAAGTCCTCCTCTTCCTCCCGCTGTTCTGCCACAAGTGCCCTGTCCATTATTTTACGAAGCGTGTGCTCCAACAGGAAGACTAGAGGGACAGTGCCACTGATGCATGCATTGTCACTGCTCACCATCCTTGTGGCCATCTCAAATGGTGACAGGACAGTGCATGCATCCTTGATCAGTAGCCACTGGCGTGGCGAAAAGAAGACAAGCTCCCCTGACCCTGTCCTGGTGCCATACTCACACAGGTACTTATTGATGGCCCTCTGCTGCAAGTGCAGCTGCTGCAGCACTGCCAACATTGAGTTCCACCTGGTGGGCATGTCATAAATGAGACGGATGGTGAGCAGGTTGCATTCCCTTTGAATGTCAGCCAGCCAAGCACTGGCATTGTATGACCGGCAGAAATGACCACAGACTTTTCTGGTCTGCCTCAGGAGATCCTGTAAGCCTGAATACCTGCTCAAGAACCGCTGCACCAACAAAATCAGGATGTGTGCCAAACATGGAACATGGGTCAAGTGTCCCTGTCAGAGGGCGGAGAGACGGTTAGTGCCATTGCCAGATACAACCATTCCTGGCTGAAGCTGACATGGCATCAACCACCTCTGAGCCTGCCCCTGCAGAGCTGACAGAATATCTGCCCCAGGGTGGCTCCTGTCCCCTAAGCAGACCATCTCAAGCACTGAATGGCATCTTTTTGCTTACGGATCACCGCTGGTCCAGAGAACAAATCTGCAGAAGAGGCCATAGAGGAAGAAGAAGAGGAGGGGGTGGAGGAGAGAGCTGTGGCATAATCACCACTGGCATTTTGGAGGCGTGGTGGCGGAACAAGCTCCAACAATACTGATCCCTGTCCTGCATCCTTCCCAGCTGCCAGTAGTTACCCAGTGCACCCTGAAGGAAAGGTAAGGTCCCTGCCTATGCCTGCTGGACCATGAGTCAGTGGTAATATGCACCTTACTGCTGACTGCCCTGTCCAACGAGGCCAAAACATTGCCTTCCACATGCCGGTAGAGAGCCGGAATGGCCTTCCATGAAAAGAAATGGCGTTTTGGAACTTGCCACTGAGGCACAGAACATTCCACAAATTCACAAAAGGGGGTAGAGTCTATCAGCTGAAAAGGCAGCAGTTGCAGTGCTAGCAATTTGGCCAAGCTAGCATTTAGATGCTGAGCATGTGGATGGCTGAAACTGAATTTCTTTTTATGGTTCAGCAACTGGGGTAGGGAAATTTGCCTGCTAAAATCAGATGGTGGTGTACTGCTAGCAGAATGGCAGCAAGTACTTGGGACACCTATTGCTATACCTTCATTACTCTCAGTGCAAGTTTTTGAGAGGACTGGAGGTATAGTGTGGTTGGAGATCCCAGATGAGGAGCAAGGAGAATTCTGCCTTTTTCTTTGATGTGGGTCTTTTAAGTGCTGTTGCCAACAGACTACATGGCAGGTCGTCATATGTCTGGTCAAGCATGTGGTGCCCAAGCGGCTGCTGTTCTGGCCATGCCTGATCCGCTTCAGACATAGGTTGCAAACAGCAACGGTGCGATCTGCTGCACACGTGTCGAAAAAGGCCCACACCAAGGAACTTTTAAAAGTCAGCAGCGCTCTGCACTTGCGGAGCTCTGCGGTATGATGCAATAGGGTGGCTGCCCTTAAGCTGCCCCCTAGAGGACATCCTGCCTCATTGGAGTTGTGCCTCCTCCTCTCTTCTCTCAGGCACCCAAGTACAGTCAGTGACCTCATCATCCCCTCCCTCCTCGTCACTGGAGCAAACTTGGCAGTATGCTGCAGCTGGGGGAACATGACTGCTAGTTTCTTGTCTTTCTTGGGCACCCCCTCTCTCTAGGCCAACGTTACTCCCTTCCTCAACCTGGGAACCAACATCGGAGCCTTCAAATCGCTGCACATCCTCCAGCAGCATGTACCCGACACTGTGGTCGAATAATTCTGGGAACTCCTCCGTGCATGATGGTGGGGCTACGGAAGGAGTGACTGTGGACAAGGAGCTGGTGGAATAGGCCACTTTGGCAGCAGCGTTGGAAGGCAAACTACTTCTACTGAGCCTGGGTGACAGAGGATGAGGAGGATGAGGACGGCTTTGTTATCCACCAACTCTTCTGCATGTTCTGGCTCAATAACACGGCCAGCAGCAGAAAAAAGGACAAGCGTGCCCTACAGAGGATGCACCACGACCTGCACTGTTGACTGTAGACACAGAGGCTGCTTGAACCCTTTTAGTAGACTGTGAGCGTCTGCCTCTCCTTGGTGGCCTTCCGGACATGATGTATATTTTGTTTTGCAACACCACACTACACTGTATTAGATACTGTGTACACCACCAGAAGTGTAGTAGAAACTGTATGCACTGTATTAGATACTGTGTACACCTCCTGCACTGTATTAGCAACTGTACTATGACTGTACTGTATTTTATACTGTGTACACCACCAGAAGTGTAGTAGAATCTGTACACACTGTATTAGATACTGTATACACCTCCTGCACTGCATTAGCAACTGTACTACGGCTGCACTGTATTGTGTACTGTGTACACCACCAAAAGTGTAGTAGAAACTGTGCACACTGTATTAGATACTATTTACACCGCCTGCACTGTATTAGCAGCTGTACTATGGCTACACTGTATTGTGTACTTTGTACATCACCGGAAGTGTAGTAGAAACTGTACACACTGTATTAGATACTGTGTACACCGCCTGCTCTGTATTAGCAACTGTACTACGGCTGCGCTGTATTTTATGCTGTGTACACCACCAGAAGTGTAGTAGACACTGTACACACTGTATTAGATACTGTGTACACCACCTGCATTGTATTAGCAACTGTACTATGGCTGTACTGTATCGTGTACTGTGTACACCACCAGAAGTGTAGTAGAAACTGTACACACTGTATTAGATACTGTGTACATCTCCTGCACTGTATTAGCAACTATACTATGGCTGCACTATATTGTGTACTGTGTACACCACCAGAAGTGTAGTAAAAACTATACACACTGTATTAAATACTGTGTACACCACCAGAAAAGTAGTAGAAACTTTACTATGGCTGGACTGTATTGTGTACTGTGTACACCACCAGAAGTGTAGTAGAAACTGTACACACTGTATTAGATACTGTGTACACCGTCTGCACTGTATTAGCAACTGTACTACAGCTTCGCTGTATTGTGTACTGTGTACACCACCAGAAGTGTAGTAGAAACTGTACACACTGTATTAGATACTGTGTACACCGCCTGCACTGTATTAGCAACTGTACTACAGCTGCACTGTATTGTGTACTGAGTACACCAGAAGAAGTGTAGTAGAAACTGTACACACTGTATTAGATGCTGTGTACACCACCAGAAAAGTAGTAGAAGCTGTACTACAGCTGCACTGTATTGTGTACTGTGTACGCCACCAGAAGTGTAGTAGAAACTGTACACACTGTATTAGATACTGTGTACACCACCTGCACTGTATTAGCAACTGTACACCACAAAATGCACTGTAGATATAGGCTACACTGGATGCAGAGTATATATATATATATATATATATATACGGCTGCGCTGTATTTTATGCTGTGTACACCACCAGAAGTGTAGTAGACACTGTACACACTGTATTAGATACTGTGTACACCACCTGCATTGTATTAGCAACTGTACTATGGCTGTACTGTATCGTGTACTGTGTACACCACCAGAAGTGTAGTAGAAACTGTACACACTGTATTAGATACTGTGTACACCTCCTGTACTGTATTAGCAACTATACTATGGCTGCACTATATTGTGTACTTTGTACACCACCAGAAGTGTAGTAAAAACTATACACACTGTATTAAATACTGTGTACACCACCAGAAAAGTAGTAGAAACATTACTATGGCTGGACTGTATTGTGTACTGTGTACACCACCAGAAGTGTAGTAGAAACTGTACACACTGTATTAGATACTGTGTACACCGTCTGCACTGTATTAGCAACTGTACTACGGCTTCGCTGTATTGTGTACGGTGTACACCACCAGAAGTGTAGTAGAAACTGTACACACTGTATTAGATACTGTGTACACCGCCTGCACTGTATTAGCAACTGTACTACAGCTGCACTGTATTGTGTACTGAGTACACCAGAAGAAGTGTAATAGAAACTGTACACACTGTATTAGATGCTGTGTACACCACCAGAAAAGTAGTAGAAGCTGTACTATGGCTGCACTGTATTGTGTACTGTGTACGCCACCAGAAGTGTAGTAGAAACTGTACACACTGTATTAGATACTGTGTACACCGCCTGCACTGTATTAGCAACTGTACTACAGCTGCACTGTATTGTGTACTGAGTACACCAGAAGAAATGTAGTAGAAACTGTACACACTGTATTAGATGCTGTGTACACCACCAGAAAAGTAGTAGAAGCTGTACTACAGCTGCACTGTATTGTGTACTGTGTACGCCACCAGAAGTGTAGTAGAAACTGTACACACTGTATTAGATACTGTGTACACCACCTGCACTGTATTAGCAACTGTACACCACAAAATGCACTGTAGATATAGGCTACACTAGAAGCAGAGTATATATATATATATATATATATATATATATATATATATATAAAATACACTGCCACTAACTGAATAACCTGCCTGCTTAATCTAACTCAAGCTATCTCTCTATCCATGCCAACAACATTACACAGGGCCGCCGTGTAAGCTGCCTTATATAGTGTGGGGCGTGGACTTAGTCCCCCTGAGCCATGATTGGCCAAAGGCACCCTGCCTTTGGCCAATTATGGCTCTCTTAGCAGAGGGCGCTGTGATTGGCCAAAGCGTTCAGGTCAGGTGCATGCTTTGGCCAATCATCATACATCAATGCACTGCGATCTCGCAGTGCATTATGGGGCATTCCGTGGCGCTAGAATTTGACGAGAACACCCCATAATGTTCGCTGTTCTGCAAAGGGGCGAACACCCGAACATCAAGCTCATCCCTATTTTTTCACTAGTTTTGCATTTGGCTAGGATCAGTATCACTACTGGTAGCATGAGACAATACCTTGACCCTATAGAGGTCGCATAGACAGTCCAACTCCTCCAGGATGGCACATCAACATGTGCCATTGCCAGAAGGTTTGCCGTGTCTCCCAGCACAGTCTCAAGAGCATGGATGAGATTCCAGGAGACAGACAGTTACTCTAGGTGAGCTGGAAAGGGTTGTCGAAGGTCCTTAGCCCATTAGCAGGACCAGTATCTGCTTCTTTGTGCAAGGAGGAACAGCATGAGCACTGCCAGAGCCCTACAAAATGATGTCTGAAGCGGATCAGGCATGGCCAGAACAGCAGCCGCTTGGGCACCACATGCTTGACCAGACATATGACGACCTGCCATGTAGTCTGTTGGCAACAGCACTTAAAAGACCCACATCAAAGAAAAAGGCAGAATTCTCCTTGCTCCTCATCAGAAGAAATGTAGTAGAAACTGTACACACTGTATTAGATGCTGTGTACACCACCAGAAAAGTAGTAGAAGCTGTACTACAGCTGCACTGTATTGTGTACTGTGTACGCCACCAGAAGTGTAGTAGAAACTGTACACACTGTATTAGATACTGTGTACACCACCTGCACTGTATTAGCAACTGTACACCACAAAATGCACTGTAGATATAGGCTACACTGGAAGCAGAGTATATATATATATATATATATATATAAAATACACTGCCACTAACTGAATAACCTGCCTGCTTAATCTAACTCAAGCTATCTCTCTATCCATGCCAACAACATTACACAGGGCCGCCGTGTAAGCTGCCTTATATAGTGTGGGGCGTAGACTTAGTCCCCCTGAGCCATGATTGGCCAAAGGCACCCTGCCTTTGGCCAATTATGGCTCTCTTAGCAGAGGGCGCTGTGATTGGCCAAAGCGTGCAGGTCAGGTGCATGCTTTGGCCAATCATCATACATCAATGCACTGCGATCTCGCAGTGCATTATGGGGCATTCCGTGGCGCTAGAATTTGACGAGAACGCCCCATAATGTTCGCTGTTCTGCAAAGGGGCGAACACCCGAACATCAAGCTCATCCCTATTTTTTCACTAGTTTTGCATTTGGCTAGGATCAGTATCACTACTGGTAGCATGAGACAATACCTTGATCCTATAGAGGTCGCATAGACAGTCCAACTCCTCCAGGATGGCACATCAACATGTGCCATTGCCAGAAGGTTTGCCGTGTCTCCCAGCACAGTCTCAAGAGCATGGATGAGATTCCAGGAGACAGACAGTTACTCTAGGTGAGCTGGAAAGGGTTGTCGAAGGTCCTTAGCCCATTAGCAGGACCAGTATCTGCTTCTTTGTGCAAGGAGGAACAGCATGAGCACTGCCAGAGCCCTACAAAATGACCTCCAGCAGGCCACTGGTGTGAATGTCTCTGACCAAACAATCAGAAATTGACTTCATGAGGGTGGCCTGAGGGCCTAACATCCTCTAGTGGGCCCTGTGCTCACTCCCGAGCGCCATGGAGCTCGATTGGCATTTGCCATTGAACACCAGAATTTACAGATCCGCCACTGGCACCCTGTGCTTTTCACAGATGAGAGTAGGTTCACCCTGAGCACATGTGGCAGGGTCTGGAGAAGCCATGGAGAACATTATGCTTCCTGTAACATTGTTCAGCATGACCGGTTTGGTGGTGGGTCAGTGATGGTCTAGGGGGGCATATACATGGAAGGCTGCACAGATCTCTACAGGCTAGACAATGGCACCCTGACTGATATTAGGTATTGGGATGAAATCCTTGGACTCATTGTCAGACCTTACGCTGGTGCAGTGGGTCCTGGGTTCCTCCTGGTGCACGACAATGCCCAGCCTCATGTGGTGAGAGTATGGAGCCAGTTCCTGGAGGATGAAGGAATTGATACTATTGAATAGCCCCCACGTTCGCCTGACCTAAATCTAATAGAGCGCCTCTGGGACATTATGTTATGGTCCATCCGACACCAACAGGTTGCACCTCAGTCTGTTCAGGAGCTCGTCCACCATCCGTCATCTCATTAGGAGCGTGCCCCGACATTGTCAGGCATGCATACAAGCACGTGGGGGCCATATAAACATCTGAGTACCATTTTGAGTTGAATTGCAATGAAATTTCAGCAAAATGGAGTAGCCTGCTACATAATTTGAATTCAGCCCTCTATAGGTTGATAATTTTAATTTCTATCAAACAATGTGGCATCTTTCATTCCTAACACAATACCCAGTTCATATCAGTCCAGATATCCAGCACAATAGTTTTCCCCATTGAAATTGGATGTGTTTTCAAAGTGTTCCTTTCATTTTTTTTGAGCAGTGTATATATCTATATATTCATTATATTGTCAAAAGTATTCAGACACCTGCCTTTACACACACATGAACTTTAATGGCATCTCAGTATTAGTCCATAGGGTTCAATATTGTGTTGGCCCACCCTTTGCAGCTACTATATAACAGCTTCACCTCTTCTGGGAAGGCTGTTCACAAGAGGAGTGTGTCTATGGGAATGTTTGACCATTCTTCCAGAAGCGCATTTGTGAGGTCAAGCACTAAAGTTGGACGAGAAGGCCTGGATCGCTGTCTCTGCTCTAATTCATCCCAAAGGTGTTCTGTTGTGTTGAGGTCAGGACTTTGTGCAGGCCAGTCAAGTTCCTCCACCCCAAACTCACTCATCTGTGTTTTTATGGACCTTGCTTTGTGCATAGGCAAACTTCAAAATTGGGAAAGATTGAATGAATCAGAAAATGGGTTAAACAAGGCCAAATGTGTCAAAGAAAAAATAGAAAATGCTTCAGATACTGAGTGTGCCTTTCACCTCAAAGAGGACACCTCATTATTTTTCATCTGATGCATTGGCTTCAGAGCCACAAGTTATATGGCCAATGATAACAGTTTATTCATTCAGCTGGATAAAAGCAAGATAAAGAACAACAGTATAGGGTCTCAGAGGGGATAGGGGAAAGTTATCTACACTACCCTCTATACCAGGGGTCTCAAACTGGTGGCCCTTCAGCTGTTACGAAACTACAAGTCCCATGAGGCATTGCAAGGCTGACAGTTACAAGCATGACTCCCACAGGCAGAGGCATGATGGGACTTGAAGTTTTGCAACAGTTGGAGGGTCATCAGTTTGAGACCCCTGCTCTATACCAAACAGTCACCAGAAGGATACCAATCAAGGGTGTACTTTTTATTTCTACTCCTGAAAGTAAGCTATTGTCAGCGAAGAAGCTCAACAAGCTAGGATATGTAGTGACATTCAGAGGTAACAGCTGTATTATCACAAAAGAACATCACATACTAGCTAAGTAAAAAACAGATTTAAGCTGGCTATACATGGGCTAAATGAAAAAAAAGGAATATTTTCATCCATCCATTCAATCAAGGTGAAAGGTGGAAACCACTGTACTATTGTATTCTGACAGCAGACTCCTCTTTTCTCACAGCAGACTCCAGATTTGTACTGCAGCCATTGACTGCAGTTGTTTATTGAGTGGCTTTTCCCAATAGGTCCGTTCAACAGAAGTCGGTGTAGATTGACATCTGTTGAGTGACAGTGGCCAAATATGGCTCAAAATTGGGCAAGTCCCTGCTAAACTGGCCAAATTTTGATCCATCTATGGCCACCTTAACTGTATCAGCTGAAGTGCAGTGAAGTGGTTAACAATCTCAAAGAGGAAAAACATTTGAACTATATTCTGTAGTCTGTAGCACTGTAGTCTTGGACTGAATCCTAAAACTATAAAGAAACTAGCTGTAGACCAGTATGCCAGTGGCATAAAAATTGACCAATGCAGTTAAAAAATGTCAAATCACCACTTCAATACCGGACACTTTCACCACCTTCCTGCGTAATTTTCAGATTTCAGTGCTGTCACACTTTGAATAACTACTACTCACACACTGTACACAAATTAAATTTCTATAATTTTTTTTTTCTTTTGCCAATGATAGAGCTTTCTTCTGGTGGTATTTAATCACCACTGGGTTTTTATGTTTTGCTATATAAAGGAAAAAATATAGAAAATTATGAAAAAATATGTTTTTCTTAGTTTCTGTTATAAAATTTTGCAAATAATCTTTCGTCATAAATGTAGATATTCTGCTACTTTTTAGGTAAAAAAAACCCAAACCAGTGTTTATATTTAGTCTCTGTTAAAGTGATGGCATCTTCAAACTGTGGTATATATATTTGAATTTTTAGTTAATGTATTTATCGGCATATAACACGCACACAGACGCATAACACACCCTAATTTTAAGAGGGATGTTTCAGGAAAGAAACTTACATTTTAAATAAAGAATTTTAAAGCAAAATAAGGGTCAGTGCCCATCATTGCAGCCTTGCCCATCATTGCAGCCTGATCAGTGCCCATCTGCATCCTTGCCCATCATTGCAGCATGATCAGTGCCCATCTGCAGCCTTGCCAATCATTGCAGTCTGATCAGGGCCCATCTGCAGCCTTGCCCATCATTGTAGCATGATCAGTGCTCATCTGCATCCTTGCCCATCATTGCAGCATGATCAGTGCCCATCTGCATCCTTGCCCATCATTGCAGCATGATCAGTGCCCATCTGCAGCCTTGCCAATCATTGCAGTCTGATCAGGGCCCATCTGCAGCCTTGCCCATCATTGTAGCATGATCAGTGCTCATCTGCAGCCTTGCCCATCATTGCAGCATGATCAGTGCCCATCTGCAGTCTTGCCCCTCTTTGCAGCATGATCAGTGCCCATCTGCAGCCTTGGTATTGCTGAAACATATAAAGCCGGATCTCCTGTGTACTCAGCTCGGCTTCCAGTCCTGCCCCATGGCCCGGCTCCTATGATGGACATAACACAGGTTCAATGGCGGGACATCAATGCTAGGAGGCGGTACTGGGCGTGACGCTTTGGCGACGCTCGTTCCCTCCTTCCCCTCCGAGGCAACCGTTATAACTAGCATATAACACGCGCACATGATTTTAAGGGGGGGAAAGTGCATGTTATACCCTGATAAATACAGTATTTTTCACGCACAGCATAGGCATATTTCTGCCCCAATTACACCCCAAAACTTTCAAGGATCATAAATTATACATCTAATTTCCTGACTACCTAACACATTTTTGGAGGTCCTGCAGCACCAGGACAGTGGAAACACCCACAAAAGTACCCCCTTTTGGAAAGCACTATGATATTTTCTTAAAGGCATGGTGAGACTTTTAAAAAATCTTTTTTTTTTTTTTTTTTTTGAGTTTTTGGAAAATACATGAAAGAAAATGAAAATGTATTTTTTATACAAAACCTTGTCAATAATCAGCTATTTCTAACACACATCGTAGGCATAATTAGAATTACACCCCAAAACACATTATGCTATTACTTCTGAGTATGGTGATATCACATGGGTGAGCCTAGTCATATAGAGGGGCCCAAAAATCCAAGGAAGCACCTTCAGGTGTTCTAGGGGTATGAATTACACATCTAATTTCCTGACTACCTATCAAATTTTGGAGGCCCTGGAGCACCAGGACAGTAGAAACACCCACAAAATGACCACATTTTGTAGAGTAAACACCGCAAGGTGTTTTCTAAGAGGCATGGTGAGTCTTTTTTAAGACTTTGTTTTATTGCCACAAGTTTTTGGAAAATGCAGAAAGAAAATGAAAATTATTTTTTTTACACAGTTGGCAATTTAATAAGATATTTCTCACACTCAGCATGGACATACATAGAATTACACCCTAGTCTAGTGCAGCCTAACCAACAGCAGTCACAGTTCCTATAGGCCAAGAAAGCTTAGCTTACTGGTACATGACTTCCCCCAGGAATACCATGTTCTCTGGCCTGGTGTCTTGAAAGAACGTAGTCAGTGGGATGTGCAGATAGGTCGCTTTAGGTCATGTGGCAGAGACATGGTAAGCAAACAGGCCAAGGATCTGTTCAGGCAGCAGGCAGAAACATGATCAAATACACAGGTCAGGGTTAGTACAAGCAGCAGGCAGAGGCAACTCTGCACTGGTGTAGTGGTAATCAGGGACCTCCTCCCAGAACCTGCTTCTTCAGTGTCAGCAGTCTACAAGAGTACCTCTCTGCTAAGTTACCTACCAGAAGTGATCGCCTGTGGACTAGACTCTCAACACCCATGCCACTGTGTGCCCTTTTACTCAAAGTAACCATTTCCAGTGGTGTTTGGATCAGAGTTGTAAGGAGAGCCCTCTCATCATTTCAGACTCTAACCAAGTATGTGAAATAATTCCTCTATTAGTCCTTACATCACCAATCATCAGGGAGCAGGTGTGATATGAGCTCATCTCTGATCTAAGCTCTGATGCTCTATAAATACGTCCCCTCCAGATACACAGGTAAATATCCTTTTCACTTTGCAGGGAAGTTTTCCATTACCATAGTGAATGGGGTGAATCACTGCTGACTTCCATCATCCAGTCATGCGCAAGCAAAAATATTGTTTTTCATTTCCCTGCACTTGATTGGGCATTCGTTGCAAAGTGAATTTCCACCACATTTACTAAGCTCCCTAAATTCCCTTGTGAAGTGAACAGCCATTTTGCCTTTATTATATGAACCTCATGTTGAGCAAAGCATGGAAAGGTGGCAATGGGGAAAAGATCAGCTGCAAAGAGACCACAGGCAAAATTATAATTTTTTTCCCTCTGCTTGCCCTATTTCAACACAGCTTCCACATGTCAGGCCCTTATGTAAGTCGGATACAGCATATCTTTTCCAGTAGACTAATAGAACAGGGAACATTTTTGTACTTGAATTATCTAATGCAAGCAGCCTTCCAGAGTGTCATACAAATCATTTTAAAGACTCAGTAAGTGTATTTGTATAAATTAAACTTTACACACTAAGCCAGCAAGCACTAAACGTATTTTGTTTGTCTCCACATTTTCTCGCCCTGAAAATACCTAATGCATTTATCAAGTGTGAAATTTTACGCTCCTATCTATAGAACACATGAAGCATCTGCCTTTCTGTTTAATGCAAATGTACATCTCATAATGTTGAAACACAAGTACAATTGCCAGTACTCATAGGATCACTGGGTAATGGTCACTGTCTGGATAACTGTTTTTTGTGTTTGACACATTCACTATCTCTAGGATAGATGTGCAGCACATTGATATTTCTCTTTTTTTTTACTTCTCTTTTTCCATACACATAACAGCTTCTATCAGCTCTTACAGATGACTTTCCATTCATAACTGTGGCAGTAAATTCACATTTTGTCCTTGTTCGATAATTAATAGTGTCATGTCAACAGCAATGACAAACATTCCAGTACCTATTCTGCCTCTGTCATAAGACAGGCTATAGCTATGAAAAATTGCTTCCTTTGAAGTCTGCTTTCGCTATGTATTTGCCACCTAACACTCAGGATGACCCCTGTGACACATTTGGGGCTTTCAACATATTTCACAGTTATGTCTTCAGACCCCCCCCTGCAGTTGCATAGCGGGTGAGAAAAGGTTTTTAAAGTGGATATCAAGTTGTGTCTGGCCTTTTTTGACTACTCTGCATATAAATGGTAGCCGTTGCTTGGCTGCAATGTCAACAAGACACATTTAAGCCATTTGACAGGCTACAAGCACCCAAAGTCATGTTTTCAATAAAACTGTGTATCTTCACCTACACGTCCGTGTCTTAGAGGCATTATCTTGTCAATCACATGTCTGGAAAAGAAGAGCCCAGTCTATTAAATATAACTGAGCAAAGTCAATGAGTAATTTGCAATTTTACAGAATATAAAATGCATTGTTGTTATAAAAATGGGCAATTGTTGTTAAAGCACAAAGGATGCATTTATATTGCAGCAACATAAAGAAGTAAATGTTAGAATACACTGTAGGTATGTTTTAAAGTTCTCATAATCCTTCACTGCTAACAGACAAAAAAGTGAAGTGACACATCAAATCATGTCCTTCATAAAAGATGATAGGGATTAGTGATAAAAATAGATGTATTTTTTATAAAGTGCTTTATGTGTGTTTTATGCCCAGGTGCTAGGCACATCTAACAAGCATAAGCCAGACAGCTGTCTTTATATGTTGTAATAGTTTATGGTTCAAAATATCAGTGATGATTTTTTTATGATACACAAACAGAGGTCGCTTTATGGACTCTTACATTCTGTCAGCAAGTACCATTGCCTTCTACAATCTTAACACCTTATGGGGGAGTTTTACTAAAACTCACTCAATCTAAAACTCACTCAAACTTATGCATCTGTGCATAGCAACCAATCAGCTTCTAACTTCTGCTTGCTCAATTAACCACTTGCCGACCGCCTCACACCGATGTACGTCGGCAGAATGGCATGGGCAGGCAGAATCACGTACCTGTACGTGATCTGCCTCCCGCGGGCGGGGGTCCGATCGGACCCCCCCCTGGTGCCCCAGGCGGTCGGCTTGTGTCTGGCAGCGATCAGACGTGAGAGGGAGGCCATCCATTCCTGGCCCCCCCCCTCGTGATCGCTCCCAGCCAATGAGGATCTTCCTCTGCCTCTGTAATGTAAACAGAGGCAGAGGAAGTGATGTAATCTCTCCTCAAGCCGGTCTTTTTTGTTCCGGCGCCAAGGAGAGAAGACATCAAGTAAGTGCACCAACACTACACGTTCAGTGGAACACGCAGGCACACTTTTCACCCCCCAGTCACCCCCGATCACCCCCCGATCACACCCCTGTACCCCCTGTCACACTGACACCAATAGCAGTTTTTTTTTTTGCATTGGTGTCAGTTTGTGACAGTTATAAGTGTTAGGGCAGTTAGGGTTAGCCCCCTTTAGGTCTAGGGTACCCCCCTTTAGGTCCAGGGTACCCCCCTACCCCCCCTAATAAAGGTTGACCCCTTGATCACCCCTCGTCACCAGTGTCACTAAGCGATCGTTTTTCTGATCGCTGTATTAGTGTCACTGGTGACGCTAGTTAGGGAGGTAAGTATATAGGTTTGCCGTCAGCGTTTTATAGCTACAGGGACCCCCATATACTACCTACTAAAGGTTTTAACCCCCTGATTGCCCCCTAGTTAACCCTTTCACCAGCGATCACTGTATAAGTGTTACGGGTGATGCTGGTTAGTTAGTTTGTTTTTTATAGTTTATTATAGTTTTAGGGCACCCGCCGTTTATTACCTTATAAAGGTTTAACCCCCTAATTGCCCGGCGGTGATATAAGTTAAGTTTTTAGGGTCAGATAAGGTCTGCATCGCCCCAGGCAGCGTCAGGTTAGCACCAGTACCACTAACACCCACGCACGCAGCATACACCTCCCTTAGTGCTACAGTATCTGAACGGATCCATATTTGATCCGATCAGATCTATACTAGCATCCCCAGCAGTTTAGGGTTCCCATAAACACAGTGTTAGCGGGATCAGCCCAGATACCTGCTAGCACCTGCGTTTTGCCCCTTGGCCCAGCCCAGCCCAGCCCACCCAAGTGCAGTATCGATCGATCACTGACACTTACAAAACACTAAGCACACATAACTGCAGCGTTCGCAGAGTCAGGCCTGATCCCTGCGATCGCTAACAGTTTTTTGGTAGCATTTTGAATCAGTCGCTAACAGTCAGGAGCTTTTTTGCCTGTGAGTCTCACTAGTGTACCCCTAAATTTAGAGCCAAAAATGGCAAATCGAAGGTACACTAGTGAAGAGGCCTACACGTTTCTGAGCATGACAGATAGTGAAGAGGAAGTCACTCATCTGTCAGATTCAGGCTCAGAATACAATCCTGTAGAGGACAGCGGCTCCATGACAGATAGCACTGATGACGGAGTTGTGGTCCCTGCCAAGGTCAGGCGTACCAGATCCCAATCTTCTTCTTCTGTCCTTGAAGTGCAAGAACCGCAGGTCCTTCGTATGCAGCAGAGCAGTACTAGCGCTGCTATTCCTTCTGGTGAACTGGCAAGTACCAGCGGCCTAGTACACCCTGGTCGTACATCCAGCACTGCAGTATCACGTGGTGACATGGCGAGTAGGGATGAGCCGAACACCCCCCTGTTCGGTTTGCACCAGAACATGCGAACAGGAAAAAAGTTTGCTCGAACACGTGAACACCGTTAAAGTCTATGGGACACGAACATGAATAATCAAAAGTGCTAATTTTAAAGGCTTATATGCAAGTTATTGTCATAAAAAGTGTTTGGGGACCCGGGTCCTGCCCCAGGGGACATGGATCAATGCAAAAAAAAGTTTTAAAAACGGACGTTTTTTCAGGAGCAGTGATTTTAATAATGCTTAAAGTCAAACAATAAAAGTGTAATATCCCTTTAAATTTCGTACCTGGGGGGTGTCTATAGTATGCCTGTAAAGGGGCGCATGTTTCCCGTGTTTAGAACAGTCTGACAACAAAATGACATTTCGAAGGAAAAATTCCATTTAAAAACTACCCGCGGCTATTGCATTGCCAACAATACACATAGAAGTTCATTGATAAAAACGGCATGGGAATTCAACACAGGGAAACCCCGAACCAAAATTTAAAAAAAAAATGACGTGGGAGTCCCCCTAAATTCCATACCAGGCCCTTCAGGTCTGGTATGGATATTAAGGGGAACCCCGGCCAAAATTTAAAAAAAAACGGCGTGGGGTCCCCCCAAAAATCCATACCAGACCCTTATCCGAGCATGCAACCTGGCAGGCCGCAGGAAAAGAGGGGGGTACGAGAGTGCGCCCCCCCTCCTGAACCGTACCAGGCCACATTGGGAGGGTGCTTTGGGGTAGCCCCCCAAAACACCTTGTCCCCATGTTGATGAGGACAAGGTCCTCATCCCCACAACCCTGGCCGGTGGTTGTGGGGGTCTGCGGGCGGGGGGCTTATCAGAATCTGGAAGCCCCCTTTAACAAGGGGACCCCCAGATCCCGGCCCCCCCTGTTTGAAATGGTAAGGGGGTACTTACCCCTACCATTTCACTAAAAAACTGTCAAAAATGTTAAAAATGACAAGAGACAGTTTTTGACAATTCCTTTATTTAAATGCTTCTTCTTTCTTCTATCTTCCTTCATCTTCTGGTTCTTCTGGCTCTTCTGGTTCTTCCTCCGGCGTTCTCGTCCAGCATCTCCTCCGTGGCATCTTCTATCTTCTTCTCCTCGGGCCGCTCTGCACCCATGGCATGGGGGGAGGCTCCCGCTCTTCTCTTCATCTTCTTCTTCATCCTCTTCTCTTCTTCCTTCTTCTCTTCTTCATTTTCTTCTTCGGGCCGCTCCGCACCCATGCTGGCATGGAGGGAGGCTCCCGCTGTGTGACGGAGTCTCCTCGTCTGATGGTTCTTAAATAATGGGGGGCAGGGCCACCCGGTGACCCCGCCCCCCTCTGACGCACTATGACTTGACGGGACTTCCCTGTGACGTTACGGGGAATGCCACAGGGAAGTCCTGTCATGTCCCGTGTGTCAGAGGGGGCGGGGTCACCGGGTGGCACCACCCCCCGTTATTTAACAACCGTCAGACGAGGAGACGCCGTCACACAGCGGGAGCCTCCCTCCATGCCAGCATGGATGCGGAGCGGCCCGGAAAAGAAAATGAAGAAGAGAAGAAGGAAGAAGAGAAGAGGATGAAGAAGAAGATGAAGAGAAGAGCGGGAGCCTCCCCCATGCCATGGGTGCGGAGCGGCCCGAAGAGAAGAAGATAGAAGACGCCACGGAGGAGATGCTGGACAAGAACGCCAGAGGAAGAACCAGAAGAGCCAGAAGAACCAGAAGAAGATGAAGGAAGATAGAAGAAAGAAGAAGCATTTAAATAAAGGAATTGTCAAAAACTGTCACTTGTCATTTTTAACATTTTTGACAGTTTTTTAGTGAAATGGTAGGGGTAAGTACCCCCTTACGATTTCACACAGGGGGGGGGGCGGGATCTGGGGGTTCCCTTGTTAAAGGGGGCTTCCAGATTCCGATAAGCCCCCCGCCCGCAGACCCCCACAACCACCGGCCAGGGTTGTGGGAATGAGGCCCTTGTCCTCATCAACATGGGGACAAGGTGTTTTGGGGGGCTACCCCAAAGCACCCTCCCAATGTTGAGGGCATGTGGCCTGGTACGGTTCAGGAGGGGGGGGCCGCACTCTCGTCCCCCCCTCTTTTCTTGCGGCCTGCCAGGTTGCGTGCTCGGATAAGGGTCTGGTATGGATTTTTGGGGGGACCCCACGCCGTTTTTTTTTTTTTTTGTTTGGCGCGGGGTTCCCCTTAAAATCCATACCAGACCTGAAGGGTCTGGTATGGAATTTAGGGGGAACCCCACATCATTTTTTTTTTAAATTTTGGCCGGGGTTCCCCTTAATATCCATACCAGACCTGAAGGGCCTGGTATGGAATTTAGGGTGACTCCCACGTCATTTTTTTTTTTTAATTTTGGCTCGGGGTTCCCCCGTGTTGAATTCCCATGCCGTTTTTATCAATGAACTTCTATGTGTATTGTCGGCAATGCAATAGCCGCGGGTAGTTTTAAATGGAATTTTTCCTTCGAAATGTCATTTTGTTGTCAGACTGTTCTAAACACGGGAAACATGCGCCCCTTTACGGGCATACTATAGACACCCCCCAGGTACAAAATTTAAAGGGATATTACACTTTTATTGTTTGACTGTAAGCATTATTAAAATCACTGCTCCTGAAAAAACGTCCGTTTTTAAAACTTTTTTTTGCATTGATCCATGTCCCCTGGGGCAGGACCCGGGTCCCCAAACACTTTTTATGACAATAACTTGCATATAAGCCTTTAAAATGAGCACTTTTGATTTCTCCGATAGACTTTTAAAGGGTGTTCTGCGGTATTTGAATTTGCCGCGAACACCCCAAATTGTTTGCTGTTCGGCGAACTTGCGAACAGCCAATGTTTGAGTCGAACATGAGTTCGACTCGAACTTGAAGCTCATCCCTAGTGGCGAGTTCCATAAGTGCAGTTCAAGCTGGCGAGGTGGCAAGCACTAGTAGTGTCCCGCTGCCACCAAGAAGACGAACACAGGCCCATCGTGCCCAAAGTGCCCTTCCTGCTGCATTCACCAATCCGAATTGGGAACCCACCACTTCTGCAGCACCCGTACTTCCCCCATTCACTGGCCAACCTGGAATTCAGGTGGAACTGGATTTTTATTCGCTGTTTTTCACCGAAGATCTCTATAGATCTATTGTGGACCAAAGCAATTTATACGCTGGTCAACACATTGCCGCTAATCCCCAGTCCTCCCTTGCCAGAGATTGGAGACCAATTACGGTCTCTGAATTTAAGATCTTTCTGGGCCTTTCCCTCAACATGGGCATAAATAAAAAGAGTGAGTTGCGGTCATATTGGTCCACTGACCCAATTTACCATATGCCCGTGTTCTCTGCTTCCATGGCCAGGGCACGATATGAGCAGATTTTGCGGTTCATGCACTTCAATGACAATGAACTCTGTTGTCCTCGTGTAGACCCTGGATACGATCGGCTCTACAAAATTCGGCCCCTCGTAAACCACTTCAACCAGCGTTTTGCAGACTTGTTTACTCCCCATCAAGTTGTCTGCGTTGATGAGTCCCTGATTAAATTTTCTGGCCGCTTGTCATTCAAACAGTACCTTCCCAACAAGCGTGCCAGATACGGGGTCAAGATGTATAAGCTCTGTGACAGGGCCACAGGCTATACATGTAGATTTATGGTTTACGAGGGCAAAGATAGTCACGTAGAGCCGACAAACTGCCCTGACTACATAGGAAGCGCTGGCAAGATAGTGTGGGACTTGGTGTCACCCTTATTCGGAAAGGGGTACCACTTGTACGTGGACAATTATTACACGAGCGTGCCACTTTTTAGTCACCTTTTTGATCAACAGATTGGAACATGTGGCACCGTGCGACCTAATCGCCGGGGCTTTCCCCAGCGGCTTGTAGATTCCCGACTTAGGCTGGGGGACAGAGCCTGTTTGCAGTGTAATAACTTGCTTGCTATGAAGTGGAGGGACAATAAGAATGTTTTTGTTCTTACCTCACTTCATGCAGACACGACGGTCCAAATTACTACAGCGACTGGTGTTGTGGAGAAACCCCTCCGTGTCTACGAATATAACCAAAATATGGGAGGGGTGGACCTCAACGACCAGTTGTTGGCGCCGTACCTAGTTGCCCGTAAGGCCAGACGCTGGTACAAAAAAGTGTCTGTTTATTTATTTCAATTGGCTTTGCTGAACGCTCATGTGCTATACAGAGCTTCAGGACAGACTGGACCCTTCCTTAAATTCCAGGAAGAGATCGTCAGAGCCCTTCTGTTTCCAGACGGTGCTCCACCTCACCTTCCCCAACCAAATGCAGTAAGCCGGCTGCATGAGAGGCATTTTCCTTATGTCCTCTCGAATACCCCTACCCAACGAGCCCCCCAAAGAAGATGTCGTGTCTGTAGCAAGCGCAGATTTAGGCGTGACACCCGGTATTATTGTCCCTCCTGTCCTGACAATCCTGGTCTATGCATTGGTGAATGTTTTGAACGCTACCATACACTAGTTGAGTTTTAGCGTAGGGTACAGCATTGCACAGACTAGGACACACTTTCACAGGGTCTCCCAAGATGCCATCGCATTTTGAGAGACCCAAACCTGGTACCAGTTACAAAAGTTAAAATTACTAAAAAAAAGTGTAAAAAAATAAAATAAATAAAAACACAAAAAAAATAAACTAAAAAAAACAAAAATAGTTGTCGTTTTATTGTTCTCTCTCTCTCTATTCTCTCTCTATTGTTCTGCTCTTTTTTACTGTATTCTATTCTGCAATGTTTTATTGTTATTATGTTTTATCATGTTTGCTTTTCAGATATGCAATTTTTTTATACTTTACTGTTTACTGTGTTTTGTTGGTAACCTTTTTTTTGTTTTCAGGTACACCATTCAGCTGCAGAGCGGCTTTATTTATCTTGACAGCAACAGCGTTTGCTCCCATGATACATAAAGCCGTGACTCCAGCGCTGTTGGAAGTGATTTCACCACCACAGTTACATACTTCAGCATATATGCCGAAGCGTGGGGGCAGCAGTGGGTGGAGGAGCGATTTGCTCCTGCCTTTTGTGGGAGGACGCCCCCATGCTTCGGCATATATATATTTTAGGCACAGGTTGCGTTAAATGTTTTATTTTTTACTATGTTTTTTTTGTATTTGCTTTGCAGGTATGGTAAGTCTTACTGTTATACTGTAACATTACTTTGTTTTATTGTTAACCATCATTTGCTTAGCAGGTACGCCATTCAGTTGCAGCGCGGATTTTTTTATCTTGACAGCAACAGCGTTTGTTCCCACGATACATAAAGCCATGACTCCAGCGCTGTCGGAGGTGATTTCACCACCACAGTTACATACTTCAGCATATATGCCGAAGCGTGGGGGCAGCAGAGGGCGGAGGAGCGATTTGCTCCTAACTTTTGCGGGAGGATGCCACCATGCTTCGGCGTATATATATACGGTGCATGTATGCCCATCATTAGAAGTGGGTGGATGAAGGAAGGTATTCTAATGGTGGGCATACCCGCCATCTCTTTTTTTTCGTTCAGCCCACAAGCTGCATGAAAAAAAAGTTTACAATATATGCCCAACAAGGACCAGCAACATACTGGTATGTTGCTGGACTTTTAGTGGTTATAACAGAATGATGCCTGCAGGTTTAGGTATCACCTTGGTATCATTCTTTTCAGCCAGCGGTCGACTTTCATGTAAAAGCAATTCTAGCGGCTAATTAGCCCCTAGACTGCTTTTACAAGCAGTGGGAGGGAACCCCCCCCACCGTCTTCCATGTTTTTCTCTGGCTCTCCTGTCCCAACAGGGAACCTGAGAATGCAGCCGGTGATTCAGCCAGCTGACCATAGAGGTGATCAGAGACCAGAGTGGCTCCAAACATCTCTATGGCCTAAGAAACCGGAAGCTACGAGCATTTCATGACTTAGATTTCGCCGGATGTAAACAGCGCCATTGGGAAATTGGGAAAGCATTTTATCACACCGATCTTGGTGTGGTCAGATGCTTTGAGGGCAGAGGAAAGATCTAGGGTCTAACAGACCCCAGTTTTTTCAAAAAAGAGTATCTGTCACTATCTATTGCTATCATAGGGGATATTTACATTCCCTGAGATAACAATAAAAATGATTAAAAAAAAATAAAAATGAAAGGAACAGTTTAAAAATAAGATAAAAAAGCAAAAAAAAAAAAAATAAATAAAAAAAAAAGCACCCCTGTCCCCCCTTGCTCTCGTGCAAAGGCGAACGCAAGCGTCGGTCTGGCGTCAAATGTAAACAGCAATTGCACCATGCAGGTGAGGTATCACCGCGAAGGTCAAATTGAGGGCAGTAATTTTAGCAGTAGACCTCCTCTGTAAATCTAAAGTGGTAACCTGTAAAGGCTTTTAAAGGCTTTCAAAAATGTATTTAGTTTGTCGCCACTGTACGTTTGTGCGCAATTTTAAAGCATGTCATGTTTGGTATCCATGTACTCGGCCTAAGATCATCTTTTTTATTCCATCAAACATTTAGACAATATAGTGTGTTTTAGTGCATTCAAATTTTAAAAAGTGTGTTTTTTCCCAAAAAATGCGTTTGAAAAATAGCTGCGCAAATACTGTGTGAAAAAAAAAAATTAAACACCCACCATTTTAATCTGTAGGGCATTTGCTTTAAAACAATATATAATGTTTGGGGGTTCAAAGTAATTTTCTTGCAAAAAAAAATATATTTTTTCATGTAAACCAAAAGTGTCAGAAAGGGCTTTGTCTTCAAGTGGTTAGAAGAGTGGGTGATGTGTGACATAAGCTTCTAAATGTTGTGCATAAAATGCCAGGACAGTTCAAACCCCCCCAAATGACCCCATTTTGGAAAGTAGACACCCCAAGCTATTTGCTGAGAGGCATGTAGAGTCCATGGAATATTTTATATTGTGACACAAGTTGCGGGAAAAAGACACATTTTTTTTTTTTTGCACAAAGTTGTTACTAAATGATATATTGCTCAAACATGCCATGGGAATATGTGAAATTACACCCCAAAATACATTCTGTTGCTTCTCCTGAGTACGGGGATACCACATTTGTGAGACTTTTTGGGAGCCTAGCCGCGTACGGGACCCCGAAAACCAAGCACCGCCTTCAGGCTTTCTAAGGGCGTAAATTTTTGATTTCACTCTTCACTGCCTATCACAGTTTCGGAGGCCATGGAATGCCCAGGTGGCACAAACCCCCCCCCAAATGACCCTATTTTGGAAAGTAGACACCCCAAGCTATTTGCTGAGAGGTATAGTGAGTATTTTGGAGACCTCGCTTTTTGTCACAAAGTTTTGAAAATTGAAAAAAGAAAAAGAAACATTTTTTTCTTGTCTTTCTTCATTTTCAAAAACAAATGAGAGCTGCAAAATACTCACCATGCCTCTCAGCAAATAGCATGGGGTGTCTGCTTTCCAAAATTGGGTAATTTTGGGTGGTTTTGTGCTGTCTTGGCATTTTATGGCCTTCGAAACTGTGATAGGTAGTGAGGAGTGAATCAAAAATTTACACCCTTAGAAATCCTGAAGGCGGTGCTTGGTTTTCGGGCCCCGTACGCGGCTAGGCTCCCAAAAAGTCCCACACATGTGGTATCCCCGTACTCAGGAGAAGCATCAGAATGTATTTTAGGGTGTAATTCCACATATGCCCATTGCATGTTTGAGCAATATATCATTTAGTGACAACTTTGTGCAAAAAAAAAAATTGGTCACTTTCCCGCAACTTGTGGTAAAATATAATATATTCCATGGACTCAACATGCCTCTCAACAAATAGCTTGGGGTGTCTACTTTGCAAAATGGGGTCATTTGGGGGGGGTTTGTGCCATCTTGGCATTTTATGGCCTTCAAAACTGTGATAGGTAGTGAGGAGTGAAATCAAAAATGTATGCCCTTAGAAATCCTGAAGGCGGTGCTTAGTTTCGGGGCCCCGTACGCGGCTAGGCTCCCAAAAAGTCCCACACATGTGGTATCCCCGTACTCAGGAGAAGCATCAGAATGTATTTTGGGGTGTAATTCCACATATGCCCATTGCATGTTTGAGCAATATATCATTTAGTGACAACTTTGTACAAAAAAAAAATTGTCACTTTCCCGCAACTTGTATCAAAATATAAAATATTCCATGGACTCAACATGCCTTTCAACAAATAGCTTGGGGTGTCTATTTTCCAAAATGGGGTCATTTGGGGGGGTTTGTGCCATCTTGGCATTTTATGGCCTTCAAAACTGTGATAGGTAGTGAGGAGTGAAATCAAAAATTTACGCCCTTAGAAATCCTGAAGGCGGTGCTTGGTTTTTCGGGGCCCCGTACGCGGCTAGGCTCCCAATAAGTCCCACACATGTGGTATCCCCATACTCAGGAGAAGCAGCTAAAAGTATTTTGGGGTGCAATTCCACTTATGCCCATGGCCTGTGTGAGCAATATCTCATTTAGTAACAACTTTTTGTAATTTTTTTTTTTTTTTGTCATTATTCAATCACTTGGGACAAAAAAAATTAATATTCAATGATTCAATGGGCTCAACGTGCCTCTCAGCAATTTCCTTGGGGTGTCTACTTTCCGAAATGGGGTCATTTGGGGGGTTTTGTACTGCCCTGCCATTTTAGCACCTCAAGAAATGACATAGGCCGTCATAAACTAAAAGCTGTGTAAATTCCAGAAAATGTACCGTAGTTTGTAGACACTATAACTTTTGCGCAAACCAATAAATATACGCTTATTGACATTTTTTTTTACCAAAGACATGTGGCCGAATACATTTTGGCCTAAATGTATGACTAAAATTGAGTTTATTGGATTTTTTATATAACAAAAAGTAGAAAATATCATTTTTTTTCAAAATTTTCGGTCTTTTTCCGTTTATAGCGCAAAAAATAAAAACGGCAGAGGTGATCAAATACCATCAAAAGAAAGCTCTATTTGTGGGAAGAAAAGGACGCAAATTTAGTTTGGGTACAGCATTGCATGACCGCGCAATTAGCAGTTAAAGCGACACAGTGCCAACTTGTAAAAAGTGCTGTCAGGAAGGGGTAAATCCTTCCGGGGCTGAAGTGGTTAAGCTTTGACAATAAAACCTAGAAGCTAATTGGTTACTATGCAGAGCTGCACCAGATTCTGTGTGCTCCAGTGTTAGTAATTTCCCTTAGAGATAAACTAGATTCAAATATGGTTAATTAATTTTGAATAGAGTAGAGAATGGTTAGGAACCTATGCTTTTGTTGGAGAGATATCCTTTATGTCCTGTTACAGTGGTACCCAGGGGAAATTGCTGTAAACCAGTTTTCATGTTTATCTCCCTGCAGTGCATTCTTTCAAAGCCGCATACACACAAGCAGAATGTCTGACAGAAAAAGTCAGACGGAAGCTTCTCATCGTATATTCTGATCGTGTGTATGCCTCATCTGACTTTTCTTTTCGAAAATTCTGACGGACCTAGAAATAGAACACGTTCTAAATATTTCCGACGGAACCAATTCCTATCGGGAAAACCGATCGTCTGTATGCTGTTCCGACAGACCAAAAACGACGCATGCTCTGAAGCAAGTACGAGACGTAAGCTATTGGCTACTGGCTATTGAACTTCCTTTTTCTAGTCCCGTCGTACGTGTTGTACATCACCGCGTTCTGGATGGTTGGACTTTGATCGGACTTTGGTTTGACCGTGTGTAGGCAAGACCGCTTGAATGGAATTCCATCGGAGTTTATTCCGACGGCAAAACCGGTCGTGTGTACAGGGCATAATATTCCTATGAAGAACTAATAAGGGGCTGGCCACACTGTCTAACAGTTTGCCACTATATAACAAATGGGTAGAGTTAAACTTTAGTATTTTATCCTTTTAGTAAATTGTGGTCATGAATAGATGAAAAATAATTAATGATGCATTTAACAGGAAACTACTTTGCAACTTCACTGAGAATATTTTAGAGTTATTAATTTATACAGTGGGTATAGAAAAGAATCACCCCCCCTTTTAAAAAGAATCACATTTTGTTGCTTTGCAGCCTGAAATGAACACAGACACAGTTTTTGTTTTATCCAGCTGTATTTACTCAGTGCAACCTATAACATCCAAGTGAAAGATATAACACCAACATGTCAGAAAAAAGGATCACTCCCTTGTGTCAGTATTTTGTTGAACCACATTTTGCTTTAATTACAGCCTTTAGTCTGTTGGCATATGTCACTACCAACTTTGCACATCTAGACTTTGCAATATTTGCCCACTCTTCTTTGCAGAACTGCTCAAGTTCAGTTACATTTGATGGTGACCGTTTGTGGACTGCAGACTTTAAGTCATTCCACAGATTTTCAATGGTGTTTAATGCCCCGTACACACGGTCGGACTTTGTTTGGACATTCCGACAACAAAATCCTAGGATTTTTTCTGACGGATGTTGGCTCAAACTTGTCTTGCATACACACAGTCACACAAAGTTGTCGGAAAATCTGATCATTCTGAACGCGGTGATGTAAAACACGTACGTCAGGACTATAAACGGGGCAGTGGCCAATAGCTTTCATGTCTTTATTTATTCTGAGCATGCGTGGCACTTTGTGCGTTGGATTTGTGTACACACGATCGGAATTTCCGACAACAGATTTTGTTGTCGGAAAATTTTATATCCTGCTCTCAAACTTTGTGTGTCGGAAAATCCGATGGAAAATGTGTGATGGAGCCTACACACGGTCGGAAATTCCGACAACAAGGTTCTATCACACATTTTCCGTTGGAAAATCCGACCGTGTGTACGGGGCATTAGTCTGGGCTGACTAGGCCAATGCAAGAACATTCACCGTTCTCCTTCAACCACTGTGTGGTCATTTTTGCTGTGTGCTTTAGGTCATTGTCATGCTGGAAGGTAAACTTTCTTCCCATTGACAACTTTCTGGCAGAGGGCAGCAGTATTTCCTCAAGAATTTGACAGTATTTTGTTACATCCATTTTTCCTTCTATCCTGACAAGTGCTCCACTCCCTGGTGCAAAGAAACACCCCCATAACAGGATATTACCATCAACATGCTTTACTGTAGTTTTGGTGTTATTTGGATGGTGGGCTGTATTGGATTATTGCCAGACATAGTTTGTTGTTGAGGCCAAATAATTTAATTTTAGTCTCACCTGACCATACCACCTTTTTCCATGTGGCCTCAAAATCTTCTAGGTGCATTTTGGCAAAGCTCAGTCATGACTGCATGTGGCCTTTGAGGAGTGTTTTTTTCTTGCAATCCTCACATACAAACCACCTTTGTGGTGAATTTGTGATATCGTTGTCACATGCACACAATGACCACTCTTTTTCATAAATTCCTGCAACTGCTTCAGAGTTGCTGTAGGCCTCTTGGTAGCCTTTCTGACCAGTTTCCTCTTGGCTATTTCATGCAGTTTGGAGTGATGTCCTGATCCAGAGAGGGTCTGTGTTGTACCAAATACCTTCCATTCTTAATAATAGTCTTCACTACTAGGCATTGATAAAGCCTTTGAAATTTTTTTGTATCCATCTCCTGACTTGTGCCTGTCCACAACTTTATCCCGGAGATCTTTTGACAGTGCCTTGCCACCCATAGTTGATTGTTTACTTCTGTTGCACCACCAGGGACTGAAATGCTCCAGGAAAGCTCTTTTCATTCTGAGCTAATCAAAATGACAACAGCAGTCAAATGGCTTTGTGTGCAATTGGGAAGGTGATTAGCCACACCTGATTCAGTTTACAAGTCATTTTTAGAAGGGGGGTGATCCTTTTTTCCAACTCTGATTCAGTTTTTTATTTAATTTTTTATTTTTTTCAGACATTTTGGTGTTATTTATTTCACTTGGATGTTATAAGTTGCACTGACTAAATACAGCTGGATTAAACCCCCCCAACTTTATGCTGTGCCCCACCATGTGCCCCCCCCCCCCCCCCAATAAAAAAAAAATCTTTTTTTTTTTTTTTTTTTACAAAAAATCAATGTCTAAGAGGGAGAGAGTCCCCAGTCAGCTCCTGCGGGTGATTCCTCCCCCCTCCCTCTGCTTGCTGACACTGCATAATGCGAGCGCTCACACAACCATGGCCGCCTGATCTGCTCCTTCCCCTGCATCCTCATTGGACGGAGAACGGAGATCTGCCTTTGCAAAGAAGGCGAATCCCCGTTCTGACAGGGGACATGACAGAGATCTACTGTTCCCAGTCATCGGGAACAGTGATCTCTGTCATGTACCTGGCAGCCCATCCGGCATAGTTAGAACACACCCAGGAAACACAGTTAACCCCTTGATTGCCCCATAGTGTTAACCCCTTCCCTGCCAGTGTCATTTTTACATTGATCAGTGCATTTTTATAGCACCGATCAATGTAACAATGTCAATGATCCCCAAAAAGTGTAATTTGAGGTCAGATTTGTATGCCGCAATGTCGCAGTCCTGCTAAAAATCGCAGATCGCAGCAATTACTAGTAAAAACAATAAAAAAATAATAAAAGTCCCTAAATCTATCCCATAGTTTGTAGACGCGATAACTTTTGCACTAACCAATTAATATACGGCTATTGGGATTTTTTTTACCAAAAATATGAAGAATATATAACGGCCTAAACTGATGAATAAATTTGTTTTTTTATAGTTTTTGGGGATATGTATTATAGCAAAAAGGAAAAAAAAAGGGGATTTTTAAATAACGAAGTTTGGCGTTATTCCACGAGCGTGTGCAATTTTGAAGCGTGACATGTTGGGTATCTATTTACTCGGCGTAAGTTCATCTTTCATATTATGCAAAAACATTGGGCTAACTTTCTTGTTTTGTTTTTTTTTAAAGCCCAAAACTGTTTTTTTTCCCAAAAAAACACATTCAAAAAATTGCTGCGCAAATACCGTGCTAGATAAAAAGTTGCAATGACTGCCATTGTATTCTCTAGGGTCTCTGCTAAAAAAAACATATACAATATTTGGGGGTTCTATGTAATTTTCTAGCAAAAAAATTATGATTTTTACATGTAGGAGAGAAATGTCAGAATTGGCATGGTAGGCAAGTGGTTAAAATTGATATTAAATCCAACCAGAATACAGCTGAAAGCAAGCAGTACTTGTCCATCCACACTAAAAACTAAACTTAACTCTTTCAATTAACATTGACTATTTATAATACTTATGCTGCTAGCATTAGTAAATAGATAGGAAAGTATATCAGTTACTTTTTTTAAACTCTGTTTCCATGTCGTCAGTTACTTCCTGGTTTCCAGGCCTAGACAAATGATGTTATACATCCCAGGAGTTATCAGGGAGGGGTTTTCTTAGCTAAGCACACCCTCCTGCCTGCATGCCTGAGCTAAGGGAATCATCTCTCCTTAGACCCCTTTCACACGAGGCGGACTCCGTTTCTACAGGGCCCGCCTCGGTCCGCCGGCTCAGTGGGAGATCAGTCTGTTGATCTTCGCTGAGCCGGCGGATGACAGGTCCCTCTCTGCTCACTGAGCGGGGAGGGGCTTGTCAGGCGCCGCTGCCGCCTATGGAGGGATCGGATGAAAACGGACAGCATGTCCGTTTTCATCAGATCTCACCCGATCCGATCTGCCAGCGACGGACCTGGACGTAGAGCCATCCGTCTGCTTCTAGCGGATCGGACCGGGTCGGATGTCAGCGGACATGTCTCCGCTGACATCCGACGCTCCATAGACTAACATGGAGTGCCCGTTCAGGTCCGCCGTCAAAACTGACAGGCGGACCTGAACGGTCCGATCGTGTGAACGGGGCCTTACTCAAGAAGACCATGACCAAAACAGCTAGGGGGCGTTTTTCAAAGTGATTTTTTAGCAAAATAAAGTTCGGAGGCATGAATGCATGGGTGAGTTTACTTTGAATATTAAAGGTTAATAAAATGGCGTTTTTGGTTTGTGGTGCCCAAATGCAGAGTAGTTTCACTTTAAGTAGATCAATCATATATGTATACATAAAAAAATAAGTAAAAGCTTATAGCTTCCATTTAGGTAATAAGAAAATAAAAATTAGTCAGTAATCTATTGGCTATGAACTTCAGAATACAACAGAAACCAGCTTTGCATTCATGGAATATATATCAATACTTTGCCTGGCCCTTTAACCACCTCAATACAGAGCACTTACATCCCCTTCATGCCCAAGCCAATTTTCAGGTTTTTAACGCTGTCGCTGTTTAAATGACAATTGTGTGGTCATGCTACACTATACCGGAACAGAATTTTTATCATTTCTTCCCACAAATAGAACTTTCTTTTGGTGGTATTTGATCACCTCTGTGTTTTTTATTTTTTCCTAAACAAATAAAAAAGACCTAAAATTTTGAAAAAAAAAAGTTTTTCTTTTGTTTCTGTTATAGAATTTTGTAAATAAGTAAGTTTTCTCCTTCACTGATGGGCACTGATAAGGCATCACCGATGATGTGGCATTGATGGGCACTGATAGGTGGCACTGATATGCAGCACTGATGGGCATTGATAGGCGGCACTGATGGGCACTCATGGGTGGCACTGGTGGGCACTCATAGGCAACACCAATGGGCACTGAAAGGCTGCACTGATGGGCACTTATGGGTGGTACTGATAGGCGGCACTGCTGGGCACTGATAAGCGGCACTGCTAGGCACTGATACGTGGCACTGATAGATGGCATTGATAGGGATCACTGATGGCTCTGGCAGGCATTAGGGATGGGCACTGATTGGCTTTTCCCTGGTGGTCTAGGGTGGCATAGCTGGTGGTACCAATCCCTGGTGGTCCTGGCAGCATCCTGGTGGTCCTGGGTGGGCATCCAAGGTGGGGGCTGTGCTGATTAACAATCAGCACAGACCCCCCCTGTCAGGAGAGCAGCCGATCAGCTCCCCATTACTCGCGTCTGTCAGACACGAGTGAGGAAAAGCCGATCAATGGCTCTTCCTGTTTACATCATGATCAGCTGTGATTGGACATGGCTGATCACCTGGTAAAGAGCCTCCAACAGAGGCTCTTTACCAAGATTGGTGTATCGGTGTGTCTGACTGACACACCGCACCACCGATCGCCACGATGCGCGCCCCCACGGGCATGCAAAAGCGGTCGTTCTGGGAGGCCATAATATGACGTCTACCCAGAAGTCATCTGACGGCCGGCCAGCAGGCGTGAGGTGGTCTCAGATGCCGGGAGGCGGGATGGGGTTTATGATGTGACCGCTGTGATTGGATGTCACTGCGATCACATGATAAGGAGCTTTCCGTTAGCTGCCAGCAACTGTTGCGGGAGTACGCAGAGCTCTCCGCACAGCTGTGTTGGCTAATTGGTACGCAAATATGCATCTGCTCCGTGCCAAGGCCCACTTATTTATGTACTGTCGCAGCCTAGAGGTTAAACTTTAAGATGCCTATATCATCAGAACAATATTTTTGAAAGCATATATTCTAATGGAAATACAGTCCGGATCCAGAAGCAACTAGTCAGGATCCAGGTAGCAGTCAGTGAGCACCAGGAGGTCCATGAAATATGTTTGCAAGTAAATTGACCCTAAATTTGAATCCCCTTTCTATGCTGATCAAACAGTGAAAATCAATGACAAAAATTACATGAATCCATTGACCATAAACAAGGTACTTGGTGGCACTTAGTTATCTGGCCTCATTTTGAAATCTACCTTTAGAAACTATTTCCACATAACAATAAAGCTGTCTTTTTATATAACCTCAAGGGCAGTTTTGTAAGTTTGTGAATGATAACAACTCCATAGGCTTCAGCTTAATTTAATTGTGGTACATTTACCCATTAACCTTCTGGATCAGAGAACTAAGATAATATCCGGAGGGCGGGTTCATAGGGTTTGTAAAATAGCCATTAAACACTACAGGGTTATCATGTACTGGCAAGACCCAGTGGTTTGTAAAATCTATAATCTCCTTATAGCTGTACAACTCTGTTTATGAAATGTATGCAGATATGTGATTTTATAGTGCTACCATGAATAGATTTACATTTACCATGTCACAGCTTTCTCAGTTTTTCAAAATGTAGTTTAATGCTAGTGGTAGACTATGTTATAGTGCATCTAAGGCAAGTACTTAATGACAAAATCAATAACTTTACCATTTTTGAACAGGATATGTATTATTGGAATAGCATAGGAAAAGGCTAATAAATCTAAAGATACAGCACATTCCATAGGAAAAAATATTTTATTTTTTAAGAACAAATTCAGTTTGAAACAAACGTGGAATGTGAAATTTCAGAGCTTTGTTGTCTGGTAAGGAACAGGTTGAAGGGCTAAATACAATGTGAAACTAAAGCAAAAATTGTAAACCTAGGAAAAGGCTATTTTGTTTCTTTAAAAAAAAAAAAAAAAAAAAAAAAAAAAGGAAACAAATATTTATAAACTCAGGCATAATACTGTGTTACTTACAAAATTGGACAAAAATTATTTTAAATAAATATTCATGGTACACAATTACGGCACATATATGCAGCAATTTGGCAACCTTTTTTTTTTAACCTTTTCTTCCTCATTACAGTGCAAAGGGAAATGACACTGCCTTTAAACAAGCGGTAGCTAAATACATAGCAAAAATTCAATTTTATACAAAACATTTTGCTTAGACTTTGTAAAAAAAAATCCAACATTGCTTTATGTACACAATCTGGTTAAGAAAATCCATTTCTGTCTTTTTTTTTTTTTTTTTTTTTTTTTACATGTGTAATTTTCTATATGAATATTTAAAAAGGTGAATAAGGCTACGGACACACCCCAAATCCAGATACAGTTCTCAACATATTTACAGCTTCACTTTGACATAATGGTGCAAATTCCTAAGTCGGGTGACTAAGGATCACGTGATCTCACAAGCAAGGCATTTACAGAAAAAAATGTTCCAAACCTGAACCAACTTCTAAACAAAAGGGAACAGTTTGAAGATTGTCATTCGGCGTCAGACACAAAACAGACATAAAAGTAAAAGGCTGACACTATTTGCAGGTTGTTGCATCTGTTAGCAAGATTTTCACAGCTTTAATCTAAAGGAGATGGCCAAAAGATGTTAAACAAAAAAGGAAAAAAAAAATCACTTGATTGACTGTCAATAGCACAGAGGATGGCATACTGTGGCAAAGAAAAGGCGATTACTGCCAGCTTAGTATACCATTATTTCAGGGTGCAGAGTAAATATGTGCATCATACAAAAATATAAAAAAACTGTATTATGCAACTGTTAAATAAATGCCACCCTACTTTTTATTTATTTTTTTTATTACTGACCACACATCTCTTCCTTAATGCCAACCTAATAATCAGGTTCAAGAAAAAAAATAAGGAGAGCAATCAGTCTGGTGACAGTTCATTGTTGCAGGTGCTCCTTAGAGATTCAAGAACCTTAAATCGCTGCTACTAATTTTTTTTTTTTCTTTCCATTTCAGAGAGCAAAGTGTTACCATAGAAACAGAACTGTGTTGATGATATCTGTTTTGCATAGCACATAAATGTAGGAAGAAAAAAAAAAGAGAAAAAAAAAAAAAAAAAGGAAAGAAGGTAGAAGAAAAAAAAGACATAAGAGAAAAATAACAAAGAAAAAAATAGGTATTGCGTTCTGTAACCTGCTGAAGTCTAGTGTAACATTTTTGCATTAAGGCAAAAAGGAAATTCGAATGCAGAAAATGACTGACAACACATTTTCTCATCTTTGTTACACTTATGATGCAGTAACACTGATTTCCTGCTTTTGGGCTTGAACTTCCTAGTCTGCTCTTGTGTGAGACGCCTTTAGAGGGCTTTGTTATTTTTCCTTTTTCTCATTATTGTTATTTTTGGAATAATGTTGTTTTCTCCCACCAGAAGCAACGTCTAATTCTGCTCTCTAACGCCAACAGTTAAGCCTTTTTAGCTGTTGCAAAAATGGATTTCACATCTTCTGGTGGGGCAGGCTGTGCAATATTAAATTATATATTAGTAAAATCTTTTATTTTTTTTACTATATATCCCCTGTGTGCTATACACCTATTAAATACGTTTTTTTTTAATTCTTTCCTGCTCTCCGTACTAATAATTTATTTTATACCTAAGAACTGTAAAATGTTTGCCATATGTGCTTTTACTTTGAAACAGAGCACCAGCGAACTTCCATGTCAACGGCGATTCCTACACGGCACTCCCTTGGGACAGCATGACCACAAAGCAAAAGTGTCCAATGATTTATTTAATGAGTGCCAGATAAAATGGCTTTCTCTAACGAAACATATCAGTGTAGGAAAAAAATAATAATATTTCGTTTTTTTAGCGGGTATGTTGAACATATGCTCTACTTTGACCTTTGGTTCTAGAACTCAGAGGTCAGTTTTGGCTTCCTGCTATTATTTTGAAAGCTTTCTCTATCTGAGGAATAATATGGTCAGTGTAGCACCTGAGTCTGCTTATATATTTCAGTCACAACAGACTAGGAGTTTCATAAAACTTGTTCTTATTGCCTTTATCTCCAACAGTCTTGCCTCGTAACAACTTGCCATTGTCCTTCCCTACCTGCTTATGCTCTTTTCTAAGAATGCGCAAAGTGTGTCACACACCATTACTGGATAGTCCATACTCCTTCAGCTACAGTCTTACTCCACTGCATTTCATAAGATATCAAAGTGCTTTGCTGTCGATGTCAATTTCTGTCCTATGCATTATTTCAGAGGCAATAGAATTTAACTGCATTCAGCAGTTTAGCCTGTGGACTACTGGACTTGCTGACAGTTTAACTTCTTGCTGGAAGGCTCTGTATTAGCAAATACAATTTCCATAATATATTACCCATTCGTGTGTGACTGCGGTAGAAATGGATGGAACAAGAGTCTACAAAGGTTAATGTTCCATTAGTGATAAGGGAGGTGGAGTGAAAAGAAATCTTATGTGAAGGATAGAGCAACCCTAGACAACGGATGAAAATGAAACAGTGATGGACTAAATTTTAGAAAATGCAGATATCTGTGTTTTTTTCTAAAGTCCTAGACACAAACATTTACTGACAAATCCAGTATGCATTAAGAAAGCTAGTCGATATTAAATCAGAAGATTGCATTTCAAGATAAATAATCTAGAGCATATTTAAAATGCCTAAGATGAGTAATGTCCTTGAATCTGTCCATGTTAACCTGGCTTTTGAATATGCTTGGATGCCTGAAGCTCATGGCTTAGAGGGTGAACATGACCAGGGCATAGATATCAGAATGGGCATATATGAAAGTCTTCCAGCTTGCAGTGAACACTTTTCAGAGGAACCATCGGATCCCATAAACTGCGCAGCTTAAAGAGGCTTTCTCTGAAGGAAGGTTTTCCCTTGTGCCTGGTCCCCAATGCAAGTCCATATTAATGCATAAGGAATCACTAAAAAACCCCATCAGGAAGCAACGGACTTTGAACTGTCCATACTATTGTCAAAAGGTACCACTGAATGCCTCAGACCTTGTAGTAGATGTTTGCTGGACTTTGTGGTGGCATCTCTTGCACAATGTAAACAGGATGTCCATAATCCCCACTGACTTTTTCATAATGTGGGCAGAAGACACTGTCTGCAGTCCTTAAAGGGATGATAATGTCACTTGGTTCTGAACCATTGTTATTGCCACTACGCTTTGGTGTGGCTAATGTACTAAGAGACAATGTTGTCGTGTGCTGGGGTGAATGCTTTCTGTGTCGTCTTCTGTATTTCAACAAAAGCACCACTAGAGTGATGATGATGACGATGAAGATGATGCACCCTGAAGCAATCCCTGCAAATAAGGCCACCTCAGATCCAATGATACTTGTGTGTCCAGCATTTTTTCCATTTGTACTAGACCCTAGAAGAAGAAAAAAGAGCATTCAGCAAATGTACATCTTAACGTAATGTAATCTTAACCTAGCTGCTATTTTATTTGGCCAGGTTTAACATTTTAAATTCTCGGTAGAGCATACAAAATGAACTGGCTCGCAGCTGAACTTTGACAAAGCAATTACCCTCTTAGATAGCTAAATGCAAACACAGGGAATACACGATCAATATTAAACAAGACTTTGTGTCTCATAAGCTTACTTTCATGCAGAAGTTCATCCACATTGTTTCTGTTATGGACATCCATCAACAAAGACAGCGATGCCTTTGTATACGCCTCTTCTCAGAGCAATTGCTGGATGTCCTGTTACACTTGTACGGAACAGCAATTCCCATAAGAATTGTCATAACTGTACAAAGCATATCCTATTGTGTTTCCCAGCAAATGCTGATTAACCTATTTAGTGCCTGCGGGAACTGCAGCCATGTTCCCTTATTATGATACCAGTTATATTGCTCGTCGATGCAAACGGTTGTAATGTAATTTCATGTACTTATCAGTGTTGAATAAGAATCTATCTGCACTCATGAAAACCAAAGTTAATTTGGGCACCGTGGTAGAAATATTAATGATTCAGCTTATGTAATACACAATTAACTAAACAAATGACTGCACATCTGGTGTGCAGTAAAAAGTGTCACATTGGAACAGTCTGATATTCTGCTCTTTCAGCACATTATGAATTAATTAGAATAATAAGTATAAAGAGCATAATAAGCACAATAGGGGCCATTATGGATGAACACATGGCATGGAACTCCTCCCAATTCTCACATCAGAAAGTCATGCCATAGGATATGCAACACATATTTACAAAAGGCTTGACACCTAACCTCTACAAGCTATATTATCTAACATTTTTAGGTTTCCATCGGTGAACAAAAGTTAACTACTCACTGTCATATACCACCTATAAACCTCCCATACTGATTTTTTTAATTCTTAGACCAGGATATCATGAAGATGACTAGTCACCCCCCCACTACTTCAAAATATATCACCAAGGGCATTTTACAAGTGGCTAACAATAGTTTTCTAATAACATGAAACAAACAGCAGCCTAAAGCTTAGCACACTGGCCGAATGTCGGGCGACATCAGCAGGTTCAATAGAAACCAGCCGACATTCGGCCCGTTTGCATGGCATCCGGTCTGACAGAAGCCGGCTATTCAGACATGTATGCTGGAAAACTGCATGGCTGCAAATGCTGATCGGAGTGTTCTGATGGGGGGCCTGCCCCCTGTCCCCTTGTCAGAACACAACAGCTCAGATGGGGGGAGATCGGTATAATAACATTGGATTGTTAGTACATCGGCTCCAACCGTTTTTTCCGTTCAGCCCGCTAGGTTAAATGAAAACAAAACAAAAAAAAAAACTAATGGTGTGTACTAGGCTTAAGGCCCTTTTCCCATGGGCCAGATCCAGTTTTGCTCAGCAGGGGATCTGTTCACTGATCTCCTGCTGAGCTGAGCGGTGGATGACAGACCACTCTGCTCTATAAGCAGCTGGATGAAAACGGACTGGCTGTCCATATTCACCCGACTGCCCTCGGATCCGGCCATACAGAGGGGAACAGATCCTCTTCCCTTTTTTTTTTTTTTTTTTTTTTGCCGGATTTGTCCGGAGGTAGCTGGGTGTAAACGGACAGCCAGTTCATTTACATCCCCATAGAGGAAAACTGAGGATCCGATAGGGTCTGTCTGAAAACCGACAGCTGGACCTCATCGGATCTCTCGTATGAAAGGGGCCTAACACAAAAATACCCCTTAGATGCTGACCTATAAATACCAGGCTGTTATAAATATGCCTATTCCATGGCGGAAATGGAAGAGCAGGTATGTGATGTAATGCTTTACCACGCCTTCATAGGAAGCCAATACAGTACATAATAAAATATCTATCTTGATTTGTACAGGCTTCTGCAATGTAATAGATATTTTAAGAGACTTGAGAGCAGACTTGCTGATTTGGGACTGCATGCAATCTCTGTCTGGAAAAACACATTTATAAAATATTTATAATATAAAAAAGATGTATACCTTCAGGACCATTGACAAATGGACTAGTGGTAGAGCTCTTTCCGTTGGTACCAGACTCTTGATTTGGGCGTCTTGTTGGGTTTGCATCTTGACTAGTACCCGGAGAGTTAGGATCTACACAAGAATATAACAAAATCATCATTACATTGAAGAAGAAACAACATATGATATGCTGTCTAAAGATATTGTATGAAATAACACAAGACTAGAAGGTGACAAAAAGGAAATCCACTGTGTACGAGTTTAGTTGGGAGTGATTTTCTTTTTCTTTAAGAAAGCACAGAATGCAAGCTATTTTAGACACTTAGACTGTAAAACCATCTGCAGAAACTATAGGGATTCTCACAGTTGGCAAGCAAAGCTCTGCAAATGACATTTCAATTTAGCAGAGTGAGTTGATTGACTACTAAACCAAGTTCTAATTAGAAATATTATTCATTCCTGACACACACTAAGTAATCTATACATGTGGGCTCAAGGAATCTTGAATAGCTTGTATAATAAATAATGTGCATTCACAAAGTGGTTGTGAGTTATTCTTTGACAAATATTGATTCTATAGACAATTGATTCTGCTTAGATCAATCCAGGAAGAACTACAAGGCACACAATGTGCAATATAAATTTGAAAGTAGACTTAAAGTGGTTGTAAAGGCAGAAGGTTTTTTTATCTTAAGGCATTCTATGCCTTAAGATAAAAAACCTGTGTGCAGCAGCCCCCTTACCTAATCCTCATCTCTATCCAGCGATGTAGGATTGTCTCAGCTGCTCAAGACTCCCCTCCTCATTGGTTGAAACAGCAGCGCGGTGCCATTGGCTCCTGTTGCTGTCAATCAAAGTCAGTCAGCCAATGAGGAGAGAAAGGGGGCAGGGTGGGTCGCAGCTCTGTGTTTAAATGGATACACGGAGCTGCAGCTCGGCTGCCCCCATAGCAAGCTGCTTGCTGTGGAGGCACGCGACAGGAGGGAGGTGCCAGGAGAGCCGAAGAGGGACCTGAGAAGAAGAGGATCTAGGCTGCACATGGCAGGTAAGTATTTTTATTTATTTATTTAGTTTATTATTATTAAAGAAAAAAAAACAAGACTTTACAATCACTTTAAGGTAAAAATTAGGCACCTTGTATTTTGGTAAACTTTATAGCACAACTAAATACAAAAAATAAAAGACAATTGAAAATTTGTCTTAGCCTAACCTTTTGAATAAATAAAACTTTTAAAGCATTAGCAAATTGATTACAATTTGTGTGGAATGTTAAAAGCTTGGAATCAGATGCCATACACTCTTTACAGAGGAAAAGTTATATATCAGAGGCGAAGCACTAATTTTTTTCTATAGAGGATACATTACTCCTTGCAAAAAGTAACTTGAATCAACTGAATTAAACAGGTGCTTTGCCATTATGAAAAATCAACTTTGCAACCAAAGTCCACTTTACTAAACATGATGGAGATTGAAGTGCCCAAGCACTGGCCAACTATACAGGCAGCTGTTTATTTTTCTTGTTTCTGGTCAATGTCTGTTGATTGTCCAACATTACAGAAAGTCAAAATATGTAGGTAACAAGTGCACAATGGCTGCGTAACTGCTTCCACAGACCATTTTTATAGGTAGAGCAATAACTCTGTCATGGGGAAGTTTACTTACCAGTAAATAAGCAGAACTGTATTGCACTTATTATCTGCATGTTTCTGCTCAAAACTGGTAATACTGATCTGCTTGGGAGACAGAGCAAAGCTTTACATTAGTCCTTACCTTGAGCGACTTTCATAAGGATCTTCATGGCTTTAGTAACACACACTCCCCCTTCCTGGTTATCCAAACCCTCTCTTGAGCCATTGGATGTAGCTGTTGAATAAGATTTAAAAAAATCAATAATTAAAACCAATATATAAATACATTTTTAACAGCACACTAACAATACCACTGGTGACTTATGACCCCATTTGAGTCCAGTTCTATAAACACTGTAAATTCTAATCTAAGGGCTTTGAAGGTGCCTCCTGAGGTTTTCTGATTTAGAATAATTTTCCCATGTTTAAGCCATTTATTTCATTGTATAAATATGTTCAGGAAATTACAGGAATGGTATAGTGTATCAGTTAATTGTTACCATTAACAATAGTAACCTTCTTCTTGTCAACTCAAGTCTCACAATATTTCATTAACACTGTGCAGCAGGTTCATGAGTCAGTACAAGGATTCATTGTTCTTGTAAGGACTTTCAGAAATCAAAGATGGTGGCTAACATTTACATTTTTAAGGTATGCACTTTGCCAAAAATTGTTGGGCCAGAGCAAGGTTGCCATGATATGATATGGACCATAAATGGTCAATGACTAGGTCTTTGACAACAGTGAGAGGTTTCTAATTTACCCTACAACTACAATTATTTTATTGCTGTCTTTGCCCTCATTTGGAGAAGCTTCAGCTCACCTTCTATCCTGGACATAGGAAGTGAGAGGAAATCTTTCTAGTGGGGAAACACAGGCACCAATAAAGACTTTATGGAGTTTCCAAACTTTTTCATGCTATCAATATTTGAAGCAAAATGTTGGAGTTATAAAGTCATGCTAACTTCTGAATACATCATTTAGGAAGCCCCAAACACAACAAGGCAAGGACTCCCTGTGTGCACAGATATTGAAATAGAAATGTAGTTTTCCTTCCATATTAGAGAGTTACCTTGAGTTATAGATCTCTTTCTTAGCACAGATCATTGCATTGTCTATTTAAGGACTGTTCATGAATAGAGCTCTGACTTGTATTTTGTCACTCACAATACCCTGGTACTAAAGGAAAAAGCTTAATCTGCATCCACTAATTGTCCTAGATACTTGTGTTACGCCATTGTATGAGTTCAACACCATTGTACCACCCATCCATCTATTGTAAGCAGCTTGCTGCATCTCACAATACCCATAAATCTCTATTTCACTTCCCTAAATGTATTCTGCATTGTCTTTGTTAAATGGGGGATTATAGTACATTATCACATATTTTGAATTACTGCAGTAATTATTGATTTCCCCTTCACGTTTTTGCATACTAGTTCTTTATTTTAATTATTGCATACAAATAGAGATCTGAGGATAAACCAGTATTTGAGGCACGATATTATTCAGTGCAGTCACTCTGCCTCCCTGCTCCCTGTTGAGAAAAACTATCGGCAGCATAAGTGCCTTTCAGTTGGGTTGGCAAAGCCATGGGCTCATAATGTGAGAGGGAGTAGTAATGCACAATCCCAGTATAGTGTAGAGCACAAAGTAGAACACATGCATTTTATAAACAAATGCAGTAGCTCCCATGTGCATATGTAATTTACAAAATATACATAAATATGAGATTTTTTAAATAATAATATACATTGATAAGAATATTGACTTTATGTCGATCTGTTAAATATACATGTAAAAAAACAAAGAAACTAGATCTACCTATAGGATTCTGCAGCTTTCTATAAACTGCACACTGGTATTTTATGTCATCAAACCTATTTTTATTCCAAACCCTTCTTTAAGCAAAAAAAAACAAAAAACCAATAGTAATCTAATCTATGAGTACATCTGACAGCATGACACTAGAACACAAGCCTCACAAAATAATGGAGACATAGTTTTTTCTTTTTTTTTTTTAGTGGAAACAAAAATCAATAGCAAGCAGCAGCCCTAGACATAAATCAAATGTGTCTGTGATAAAAGTGTTTTTTTACGACCTATTTGCCAATGTACAGGCAAGTAAGATAGAGGAGAAATAAGTGTAGAGAAAGTAGAAGCTAAACTCGTGCTTAGCTCAATCAGTTTTCTTTTTGTTTTTCTTTTTTTACTTTATTATAACAAAACTGTAGAAAGCCTATCCTTAAACAGCCACAAATACATTCACAAATTCTTGAATCCGCTATCAAGGTGACAATAATGTATAATTTTTAACACTGCTGGGCTTTGGATGGCTATACAAGGTCCAATTCAACAGTGATGACTGGCAGAGGTTCAGGCCATGTGGAGCTTCCCTAGAGGGTGATAAAGAGTGTTTCTGACTGTCAGAAGAACACGTTATCACTCACAACGGTTTTACAGCAGATGTCTCACTGCCCTTAAGTGACATCTTTCTATCTGAGTCCAGCTTTATTTAATAAGGCAAAGAGCAACTGTACAGTCTGGTAACCCATAGACAATCTGAGCTAAAAGCTGATTGTTCCATGCAGGATACTGTACTTAGCACATTACCAATGACTACCGGCTGGGTTCACACTGTTTCGAATTGGATGCAGCTCCAGCTGGAGAGAATTGCACAGGAGTCCTGTGCGTCTTCTGCTCAGTTTCTGGTCCAAATTCAGCCAAAAATTTAGACTGAAATCGGACCTGAAGCGTTGAACAGGGACGCACCGTACCCCTGCTACGAGTCGCTCCGCACGGCAGTGTGAACCCAGCCTTACTGGACACATACATTATAAATTCATGGTTAAAAAACATGTGCCATGGAAGGGTTAATCTGGAACAACAGTCTCAAACAAAATAGAGCATAGAGTAGGCTGATTATAGAAGCGTCAGGATCTAATTCAGACTAGAATCTTCACATAATAGAATGCCAACATAAATCTGTCTCAAAGCTACAATTCTTTATTGGGAGGCATGCTTTACTAAGGAGCTAGAAAACCACAGTTCACATAAAATGATTTCATTATTCTAATTATTATTAAGATCATGGTACATTTTATTATAAAAAAGTTAGTTTATCTTTTAACACTGTTTGATGATGGCAGTTGTGTCACATAATTTTTGCATGTCACACTCTTTCTGCATAAGCTCCTTGAGGTTCCTAAATTAGCTTTGGGCTCAGCAAGGCTCATCTTCAAAATGAAGCGTTATCTGGTAGCAAAGCGAAAGGCCAAAACCACATTACATCCTTAATTAAAACTGACTACTTGTAACAACCTCTATAGGGAAACACAGAACACCAGCAATTTGGATGAATTCTGTTGCATCCTATTCAAAGCACAATAAAGGCTTTTTATTAAGCAAACACATGAAATGACTAGAAGGCCTTTCTGATATTGAAGGGGTATTCTCTGTGGCCATTTTGTATTCTAAGCAGATGACAATGACATTTAAACCAAACCCTCTAAAAGCAATAGCAAAACATCACCATAGAAACAACTAGGGAGAACAGTTGGCAGGCAACCATCTTTAAAATCGAGACATTTTCACTTTATGTTATAATTATCCCGATAAAACAGACTAACTGAATGTTTAAATTTGATACAATGCTCAAAGGTTGCTTTTCAGTTTGTGCCATTTTTATCATTTAAATCTCTGTCTACATTCAAAAGACAACTGTGAAACGTCTGATATGACCCACATGAAGACCAGGCTAGGGGTAGGATTTAAACCTGCCTGGAAGAGGCTGGCCAGTATTAAAACATTCTCTTTTTTCAACCCGCTTTGGCCCCTGCAGCTTTCTCAAACCAAGGCTGTACCCTACTAACCCGTGCCTCTCTATGGACATTTTCACACCTGTGCAGAAGTGTGGGTCTTTGACACAGACATAAATTTACTTGGCAATTAGGGGAGATTACAGAATAGAAATCTTTGAAGTGGGAGAGGAAACTGTATTCACCTCAAAATATTAAATCAGATTTAAAGGATTTCATCTTTTGGAACATGTTACACGTTCCACTCATATTTAGGATAGAACATGTAACATGTTCCAGCTCCTGGCACCCCCCCCCCTTCCTGTGACAACAGGCAGGGGATCTTCTCCCCGCAGCTGCAGTCAGAATGAATAAACTACAAATAGTGTCGGCCGGCTTGTAGCTCTCAATTAACTATGAGTGTGCTGGTGAGCAATCTCATAGTCCACTGATTTTTCCTGCCATTCAGTAACTGTCTGTCCACATCAGAGACAGTGTAGTGAGAGGCTGCAGGATCCAGGCATTGCACCCATGATCTACTGATTGCAGGTGCAATGCCATACAGGCTGCAGATTAAAAAATAACAAATGCACTTTTTTTTTACCAGCAATTATTTATAATTTTTTTTTTTGTGAAAGGTGAATTTTGCCTTTAAAGCCCATATCCTCCTTTTTTTAATGAAGCTAAATTGTCTTTCTTGTGTTATCTGGTGCTGTACTCAGCAGACCCACTCACCTACCTGCTCCGTGATCCAGCGCTGGTTATCATCCAACCCACTTCAGTGAGCCCAGGCTTAAAAATCCTTGGGGCAATCTAAAGCTGGAGTTGGTTTAATTTAAATTAGTTTTTTGTTTGTTTGTTTTTTTCATTTTACCAGACTCATTTGGTATTTGCATTGGAAGTTGGCTAAAGATAGTAAATTAGCCCCTAAATGCACTGTCTAGGAATGAGTGGCTAGACTCAAAGTAATTTGAAATGTAAAAAAAAAAAAAAAAAATGCATGTGGATAGGAATATGTAGGCGTATACAGCGATGTAACAACATTATATTAAGTTGTTAAACCCTTAAAAATTTATTTAAAATTATCATCTGCTGCATAGTTAATAGATGTTTTGTATTCCGATGTTTGTTAAAGGCTTAAACATTTATCACAAAGAGCATTTAAAGTACAAATGAACCAGTCATTTGTGCTGCAGCAGCTTCCCTCATACATACTGTGAGGATACACATCACAGTGAAATGGCTCTTGAAAGCAGCCATATTAATAATCCAATAACAGATATTTTGCTGCACTTTTTTTTTTTTATGCTTCACTCAAAAATAATAAGCTTTAATAATGGTACATTTTAAAAGCGAGCTTTGCCCGATTTATACTCCAGTTACAATGGATGGCTTTTTGGCTCCATAATAAAATCACAACATTCATTTCCTGCCATTTAAAAGGGAATTAATATTGCAAATGCTTTGTTTTTACAAATGGTATAGCCAAAAAAACCTTAGAGTACAGGCAAAATGCTGAAAATGGAATGTGCAATTTATATGGCCTCGGGCTGAAAGCTGTTCCTACTTTAAGAGCATTTGCTCCAATTATTTTATCATTTGCTCTAGGCCTTTGTTGTCCTTGGAAAAAAAAAAGTGCCCCTGAATTTTTAATTTATAAAGCATAGTGTGAATATTAACACAAGTAATATCAGATGTCACATCTTAATCCCAGTACTTTCTAATAAAAGGTAACGTTGAATGTTCTCATTGAGATAACCTTTTAAAAACCACTTGATGACATTAATACTGAATAAACTGGGAGACTATTTTCATGTACAGCTCAGAATTACTGATTTGAATTACTGACAGAGTACAGTGCCACTGCTCAATAGTTTTTTTCATCTAAATATAGCTGTAGTGTACCAAGTCCTACCCAGTCCCTTTTTATCAGTGATCAGAGAATCCTTGATACAGGAGATGAGTTCAAGAACACACCCACTGCATCCTTCCAGCCAACTCAAACTCTAGGGTAAATGGGTAATTGTTTTGTTGCAGTGTTTGCTGGATATCAAAAGCAGGCCCTGATTTGGTTTATATGTTGTCTGGATTTGCTCTTTAATCACTGCAGTAGTTTATGACATTCTGCAATGCCATAAAGCAGGGGTGTCAAACTCGACTGCATTGTGGGCCACATCAACATTATGGTTGCCATCAGAGGGCTGGTTGTATCTGTAAGACTAGGTGTCCCTCCCTTACATCACAGTGTACCCTCTAGCCTTGTGCTGCTACCAGGAAGAAGCTGGGGGCAGAATTGGGAAACAGGAAGTTCAGGGTCTGGAGAAGGACCAAAGGATCGCTGGAGTCAGCTATACTGAGACCAGGGGAGGTGGAGACAAGGGGCTGCAGGATCTGTAGGGAAAGTGCTGTCCTTGTCTCTGCTGTCGACTGCTGAGACAAGTTGGGGGCAGAGATGGGGGAGAGGGGGGGGGCGGGGTGCCGCACATGCAAAGAGGTGCAAGGGCCACATGAAATGGCCTGGCGGGCCACATTCGCCATATGTGCCGTAAAGTAACTGGAAGCCTTGATTAAGCCCTAACCACCACCCACTTCTCTAATCAGACTGAATTTCTTTTATTAGGAATCATCCATATTTGGGTTTCAAAATGGGGACTGCCCAATAAAAATTAGGAGGCGTGAGAGATATGGCCCCACCTTACAGGGCCAAAATGCATTTTATAAGATATATGTTCAGCTGTTAATTCCACAAAAAGATCAGATTATTCCAATTGGATTGCAACTGATTTAAGTCAAGTTGATCGATTCAACTTGGTACATTCAGCCTCCCCATTAACGGTTCAAACTATGGCCGGCCTTGCTTGAAAGAATACAAACACCTAGATGAAGCTAAACAGCCCTATTTATCCGCTATTATTGGAAGGCTTTATTCACAAATCTGTATGTTACCATGCTACCATGTATTAGTTATAAGCTTAATAAATAAAATCACTGAAAATGAAAAATCATACTTAACAGTTAAATCATGAAGTAGATACAGAATATAGTTGAATGTATGTATGTAACTTTAATGCTTACTTACTCAGATCATTAAATTGTTTGGTAAGTAATTATTATATGACATGGTTTGCCTGCCCACTTATTTGTATGTCTGCCCATTTTGCTTAGAGTCTGAAATGCTAAGTCAAAAGGAAAAGCTACTGAATCGTCCGCTAAAACAGAAGCAGCAGGCACAATCTGTTTCTGGCTATGGCTTTTTATAAGGTCCCCATGGAAGGGAAGTAATATTACATTTTAATATGTCTTCATTTGATCGTTATTATGCTGCCTCCCAGGAGACTAAGCTGCTGCATAGATCTTGGCTGATTTTGGCCTATCAAGACAGTAACATTGAGCTAATCAGATAGAAGAGTGAGCTGGCTGGTTTTCTGCATCTACACATACTTCCACTGTAGGCTGCAAGAAAAAAAAAAAAAAAAAAGATAAATAAAAGCTATCCTTCACTCCTGTGCTTGGCCGGTGCATTGTAGATGGATTCAGATGGAGAATCTGTTTTCTAATTACCGTCTACCTATAATATAGTCTTGCCTTACATTCTGTTCACGCTTTACGGTAATTTAATCATAGTGTGAGATGAATTACCTGGGAGTTTTAAAGCCTAGTTAAACGAATATTCATTCCCCCAGTCATATCCGTTTGGGCTTTGCAAAAGAAGAAAGCATGTGTAATAAACATCTCTAGACTCTGTACAAAAAAAAAAAAAAATCTACTGTGCTCAGAAAAATTGAAAAAAAATACTAAAAGCCTTTGGAATCAAGCATTAATAAGAAGAAATCCTTATTGCAAGCTGTACTTGATCTAATGTCCGCTTCACGGGATTATGACGCTCACAGCTCTTTTATCAAAGAAAATCCTTTGGTGGCAAGTCCATGCAAGTCTGTCTGACTTTACAATACACATCATTGAATTTTGGGTCTGTTTATTCTTTTTTTTTTTTTTTCCTTTTAATTAGTGACCAATACAGCCCATCGAGTGCAGCCTGCTGTACTTGTAATTTTTATTTCTATATACATCACTAGGAAACTTTCACTCCCTACTTGGTAGAAGGGGAAGAGAGGCATAGAAACTGGTCTATTCAGTCAAAGCTCTCGACAGATTTTGGGAAATGCTGGGACATTAAAACCACCTAATTATTTTATATCTCCTAAGGCTTCTATGCTGGATTCTCTGTGCCTTTATTGCCAGGTCTGCAAACATTTTGTAGCAATTATTAAAGTGGTTGTAAAGGAACAAGGTTTTTTACCTTCATGCATTATATGCATGAAGGTAAAAAACCTTCTCTGTGCAGCAGCCCCCCACCCCAGCCCCACCTAATACTTATCTGAGCACCCTTTAAATACAGCAATGTCCAGGAGAGTCTTGTCTCTCCGGGGACCCGCACTCCTGATTGGCTTTTGGCAGCAGCGGGAGCCAACCCACAAGCTGCTTGCTGTGGGGGCACCCGGCAGGAGGGAGGGACAAGGATCACCCGCAGGGGACCCGAGAAGAGGAGGATTCGGGCTTCTCTGTGCAAAGTGCAAAACTATTACACAAAGTGGGTAAGTATAACATGTTTGGTTTTTTTTTTTTAAATATAAAACAAGACTTTAATATTGCTTTAGGAAGTCCTACCAGTTGAGCTTAATTTATACCATACAGAATGAGTTCAGAACATCAGTAATGTAATGGGAGAAGCAAGACTCCAAAGTGAAAACAGTCATGAATGTTGATAGGGAAAACTTATACTTGATGTGTGTTGTCTATTTGCAAAAAATGTTCCAGCCGTTGGCTACTTAAAGCATATCAAAAGTCAAAGCAGATAGTAAAGGAGCAGGAAAAGGCTGCTGAGTTAGGCAGGCCATATATGGATCAAATCTGAGCCAGTCCTTGCTGAACCATCCAAGATTTGATCTATCTATGGGTATGCTGATTATACCCAATTCCATCAATCTACTTGGGCACAACCAGCATGTCAAATTTTTAGCATGCGATTATTGTCAGTGGCTATAGCCTCTAGCAGTAATCATTATATTCTCCTGGCAGGGACGGCTCTCCATGTACCCAAGTAAATGGTACAGCAGGCACATATCAGGAATATGAAATGTTGGGTTAACATATTCTTTAATGTATGCTCTGCATTAAGGTAAAAAGCCTTTAGTATGCAGCTCACACCTGCCCATTACATTACCACTGTTCTCTGACGCACTACACTCTTTGTACTGGCCAAGTATCTTCCTTAACCTCATCATTCTGATTCTGTTTCCATTACCTACCGAGTCATTAATCTGGGACATGGAGAACATTTGTCCAAACTTAAAGTGTTACTAAACCCAGGAGCCTGCATTCACTATATCTGGTCTCCCACAATACACAGAAATGCTGTTATTCTAGTAAATATAAGCTGCTAAATATTTTTTTTCATCAGCATCTGGTTAAACCAAGCTTGTAGGAGGAGTTTTCATTCTCTATATAAGTACCCGAAATAAATAAATAAATAAATAAATTCTCCTCTGACTGTCCTATGAGGCTGCATTACCCCCGACCCTCTGTCTGGGCAGTGCTGATTGGCCCTGTGCTGATCACATGCACCCAAAACTCTCTAGTAATACACACCAAACTGAGAAAAAAATGAAGAAGGCGCACCAACCTTGCACAACAAACTGAGCATGTGCAGAGTGCCTCCTAGGGCTCTGTTTTATCAGCAGATGGATTGGGGACAGTAAAAGAAGGGGAAAATCAGAAAAGATAGCATCAACCTTTTTATACAGTGCAGAAGATTAACCCCTTAGGTTCCACAGTGAGTATAACAAGCATGCTTTACTGCATATACAGACTGATTTTACTGTTGTGGGTTTAGGAACACTTTAAAACTCCACTAGCTATATGTTTTTTTCATGTGAACAGCTCACTAGGCAGTGAATTCAAAAACAGGATGAAGCCAGAAGACTGCACCAACGTAATGACAGCAATAGAAGTTTCTAAATTTCTGTCCTCAAAGCTTTCCTTTAAAATAAGATTCTAGGTTACTACATAAAAAGTGTAGCACAAGCTTTGCTTTTCCCCCAATTAATAGTTATATTTAATGTTGGTATTTTTTTTTTTTTTTTTTTTTACATTTGCTTGGCAAGTTTTAACATATGCGTATTAGCTCCTTTTATTCTAGTATGTAATAATTAAATGAGGCTTCTATCGGAGCTGTGAAAACATCACTGTTTAAATAAGATGAATCCCAAATCCACATTTTCACTAGGAAATTAGGAAATTGTTCCTGGTTCAGTACGGCATTTTACATTCTCATACCAGTTCTTATAGTGAAATCAAACTTCAGGTTTAGCAGCCCGTGTGGTGAACAGTACTACTAATGAGGAAGAAAAAGATTTATTTTACATTAGTTTCACACGGAATGAAAAAAGAAAAAAAAAAAAGCCATCCGCTTAGTTAAACTGCAAGTCATAATCTAAAGACTCTGAACACATTGAGGTTTGTTAACTTTTCTGGGTAGAAATGACTCTTAAAACTAAAGCACACAGAAATTCTATTTAATCAGGCAAAAATAAGTATAATACTACAAACTCATTATTACATTGCACTGCAAATCATGCATGAGGAATAAAAATGTTCATGTCCACAGATATTAGGCTGGCTCTTACATAATAACATGAACACACAGAACGGGCGGGCATATTTGCGCACGTTACTTTCCTAAACAGTCTACAAGCATATTCAGCCACACTTCAGTGTTCTTGGATAAGTGAAGGACCTTCCTAGGCTCTGTAAGGATGGTGGCATCTTTGTACAAGTACACTCCTTGCCACTGTATACTGTGAAAAGGGTGACTGTAATCCTCCTGCAACTACGACAAAAATGTGCAGAAGACAACAACCTGTTCAGCATTGGTAAAACTTGGGCCTCACCCAGTCCTGTGCTTCACCTCCTTTAACCTCTGACATTTCCAAACTGACCATGGAAAAACATCTTTTTATTTTCAGGTCATGCATACAAATGACGTTACAGGAGACACCCATGATACCTTATCCACTATATGTCCCAAGATCTCCTATGCATGTTTTTGTGCTTGAGTAGACCATGATGACCCACAGTGACAGCAAGCTGCATCAGAAGTCTGTACAGAGACAGCTATAATGTAGGACAGCCCTGATTCCCCAATTAGCCAATATACTATCCAGCCTCACAGGCCTGAAAACTGCAGTACACATTGCATTGTTACATTTCTGTGCATGCTTACACGGATGCAGAGGGCCTTTGTGAATTACAGAATTCAAAGAATATACAACACTCTACTAAATGGGACTCTTCTAGTAACTAAGGATGTTTCCTGAACACAGGTCACCATGTTGAATGTTTACCCCTTTTCCTATTCTAGTATGAATCATTAAATGTATTCATGAGCACAGATGCTCTTAACTTCCTTTTCCCGATAATGGAAAGATAAAAAAAGCTTACTACAATATTTCAGGGTCAAATTGTGAAGTTTTATCTCCCTGCATCAAGTGGAAACTCTGTACTCAGACAAAAGCATAGTAGGAGTTTATAAATATTCTATAGTGCTACCTTACACCTCCTTCCATTAACTGTAATCTAAGCTATATTTAGAGATTTTTTTTAAGGAGGGAAGGGGAAAAAAATATATAACTGAATTTTTATTCCCCCCTACCCCCCATATTTTAACCATTTATGAAAGCAATCATGAGCACCAATATAATTATTTATCATGTACTGGTCTTTCAGTAGCTACCAGGAACACTTTAAACCCGAGTTACTTGATTTAATGAGCACAGATTTCACAGGCCACAGCTGTCTTTGTAAAGCACAGTTCACTGCCATCCATGCCGATAGCAAAGAAAGAGAATGACAAAGACACAAGTACCTTCCCAGGACAGAGCCCAGTACGCAGGCATTTTCTCAAGAAGATCAAATAGTCCTAGCAGTAATAAATTGTCTCTTCTGCTGCACTCATGGCAGAGGAGGGAGGTGTTTTCCTTATTTAGGTACATGCAATATTCAGCTGTAAGATTGGGGAGTGACAGTAAACACTCCATTAGTTACAGGAATCTAATGTTCTATATGATTCATGCTATAGATCTTGACAGCCCTGATGTATATAAACAAATTTGTCTATTTTGCATTCAGGTTATAGAAAAAGGTAATACAGCAGCTCAGCTATATATTACATTTATATTTTTATTTCTTTTTTAAACTAGTAGAGCCTATTCCATGTAATCGACCATTTTAGGCACAATGGGGGGTTATTTACTAAAGGCAAATCCACTTTGCACTACAATTGCACTGAAAGTGCACATGGAAGTGCAGTCACTGTAGATCTGAGGGGGACATGCAAGGAAAATTAAAAACAGCATGTTAGTTTGCACATGATTGTATGATAAAATCAGCAGAGCTTCTCCTCATTTCAGATATTCCCCTCAGATCTACAGCAATCTACAGCGACTGCACTTCCAAGTGCACTTTCAAGTGTACTCGCAATGTACTTGTAGTGCAGAGTGGATTTGCCTTTAGTAAATCAACCCCAAAGAGCCTTTCTAGACAGGACTACTGTGAATACATGGTTCCTCCATATGGACTTACAAGAAGCTATCTAAAGTGTCCTACTGAAAAATAACTAATTAGAAAGTAAACTCTGTTTATGAAGTCATCTCATTTTATCGCAGATTTTCAGTTCTGATAAAGATACTGAAACCTTTACATATTAAGCTGTAAATGTCATTAATTGTTCTTTTATGTATCCCAGGTTGTAGTTTTGATTTAAAAGCCCTTTAAAAGCAAACCGTGGAAGGCAAAGCACCTCACAGTTCAAGAGGCAACCTGATTAGAATAAAGAAATAAATAAATAACAATTTTAATTGCTTAAAATCAAGACTTTATAGTGGATTCCTTCAAGCCCAACTAAATTAGTACTGAGATATTATTTTTATTACCCAACTATACACTAATTTGCTGTCTAACTTGAACCTTTCAAGCTCCGCGGGGCATTCTGAGCAATATCGGCTGCACTAAATTAGAATTTATATTTACTTTTATGTTCTTGGCCTTTCTAGTGTGAGACTGGAGGGCTTCTGTTAAAATGATGGGACCAACGATAAAAGGAGCAATTAACAGTAATTTGCAGAAGAGGAAAATGCAGAGGACTGTGAATGAAATGGACAACTGGAAGGCACAGTAAGGTGTGAGGAGTTTGAAAAATAGTGAATAGGCTTATGCCATCTAAGTGACATATATCAAAATTAATGGGGATCAGTGGGATACATATTTTAACTCATGCTCTTCCATGATAGACTTCCTCACAGTGCAATTACTTTATGTAAATCGCTAAAATATTTGTATGTCTAAATGTGCTTTCCCAAGATTAGTCCGAATTGATCGGCTGAATTCCCTGGCTAACAAAGGGTCATGGTATAGAGAAGAGACACACACATACACACACACACACACACACACACACACACTTGCTCTACTGGCACTAATTGCATGCAATGATATTAATGACCCAGTAATTGCGTTACAAGTGGCACTGAAGTGGAAAACATCATTTGGAGGCAGAGTTCATCTCTTGGTGGTGAGATTTCACCACTCACTGAGTTAATGCCAACTGACAGTTTGGAATATAACACTATGAATTAAAAAACACTTCATTCTCATTGTATAATAGCCCCAGTGGATGTGATGCCATATAATTTGACAGAGGACAACCTAGTGGTAAACCCAATAAATGCCACAGTTGCCCTCCCAATGAACCTAATTCATTGGAGGGGAGCCATTTCACTCAAAAGGCAATCTAAAGGAATTTTCTACATGCTTTGATTAATGAAAAATAACTTGATTTTACATCAAAGAGACTGTGAATGTGGATTACAGATGAACACAAAATAATCTGGGGTGAGAAAAAAATGAGGTCTATTAGATCAAGTATAAATTAGAAACTATAATGCAATGGATATATATTGCTTTGTGATTTCTGAGAATGTTCCCACTATATTAATTTAGAGGTGCTTAGCAATTTTTTTGTTTAGTTTGGACAGAGCAGGGACAGACCCTCCATCACAATTTCGTTGATGTCTGTGTCCCAGCTAGGAAGATTTTCTCACATTTTCTGTTCCATCAGGGCACTGCTATGGGGCGCACTTAGCATATATTCCTGGAAAATTAATTTGTACTTGACAGTGTCAATGGCTTCCTAGTTGATTTACTCGATAGGAGGAGAAAGGAGGAACCCGAGGTTCCATTATTAGCATCAATCCTGGGACAGGAAGGAAATCTTGGCCAAAAAAGTAAGAAAAAACTCCCCAATGGGGGCCTAGGCAGCAATAAATAATCTGCTAAAGAATCTAAACAAAAAAGCCCAATTCTGTCCAGTTTTTGTCCCTAGTCAGAAAAACAATACACATAATTCACATAATTCTAAAAACCGCATTATCTTCTAGGTAGGCAAAGCACAGACTGTCTAATCACTCCACATTCAACCCCCTGCTTAATCAATTACAACCAGCAAGCCCATTACGAATTTATTATCTGTTTAAATGAATATGCCAATAAGTTATTCCAAACTTGATAGGATACCATAATAAGGAAGAAGAACACCAATACTCTAAACTAACTTAGAACTCTACTCAGCCATTTAACTTTGTATTATATGTTTTGATACTGTCTTGTCTAATGTAGTTGTATTCCTGTCCTGTTTTAATTTTCTTTTTTTTTTTTCAAATTTTATCATTGAACGTACTTCAGCATTCTTTAATGGATGGCACATCAAGACATCTGTTGCAGTTGTTCACACCTTTTAGACCCCCCCCCCCCTTTACTGATTTAAATAGCAGCAGCTGGACTAGGACAAGGACTGATCACAGCATTTAAAAAGAATTACTATAAATACCTAACAAAAGGTGAACATAATGAGAAGATTCATGTGCTTAGTCACGTATTCTGTGGTGCTACAAATAGAAAACGGATACAAGTTTCACTTTCATATCTTCATTATCAACATTACAAATGTTCACGGTGGATTTCCACTTGAGCTATCAAAAGCATGAAAATTATATGTCATTTTTTTTCATGGGAACACTAACAAGAATAGGAACAATTGTGTAGGTTCTAAGAGCTGCTTTTTCTCAACAGCGATCATTTTCACCTGTGACTTCCATTCTGTGTTTGCACTTAAGGCATTGTTTTGGAGACCTGGAACTTTTAAAGCAGGCTTAGAGAACTGGCCTCAAACGTTACAGAGAATGGAAGCTTACAAAAAGAATCATAAAAATAAAAGTAGTGTTGACATAATAGCTTTTCGCTAGCACAGAAGCTTACTTTTTTTTCAGTATTTCCAATGATGATTTTTATAATCCCATTGAAAGAAAACATTACTGTTCTGTCCCAGCATGTAGTGGCTCTTCGTGTAAGAATATTGCAATCAACTACATAGAATATATAATACATTTCAAAATATATTGAGTTTTGTCAAAGTATGGTAGCTGTAATCACCTGAGATAGTAATAAAAGTTTCTAACAGCCTTCTAAATTTACCTGTGGAGTTCATTAGGAACTGATATTCCACACAAGATTAGATATCTGCTTCGTTACACAATGAAAAGTAAAGGTAAATTTGAAGCCTACCCTACAGCCAAAATTTTGGTTTTAGCTTTAGAGTGGGAAACCACTGGAACCTCTTCCAGGTTTTAATTGTCTGTGCCCCGATGGGGAGATTTACCTTCTCTATTGGTTGTGTTCCTCAGAAGGTGATGAAAAATCCAAAATTTTATGGCTGTCCCCAGTTCAAAAATTGCAAGGATCTTAAAATGCCTGTCTTTGGCAATTAATACAGGTTATTTTTCCTCCAGTTTGGACCATTTGAATAGATTTTCTCTCACTTTATGATGTAAATTCCAGGGAGAGAAAGAGATGATAAACCTGCCAAGTAGGACAGACAGCAAAAAAGAACCAAACATGGGTTCATGCTATTTCCTATCGTATCCGAAAAAGTGTTGGCTTTAGATACTGTAGAATTTAAGGTTTAGATATTAAAGGAAAGTCTTCATGTTCTCTGATAACACGCAATAATATCAGCCACTTTAAACTTTTAAGGCATGTTTTCTGATTCGTAATAAACATTTTGTACCCACAACTAAACCCATATCTATCAGATCTGGTCAATAAAACACGATGGCCACCTGCAGAGGTTAGACTTATTTGGTGACCCAATCTGCTCATATTTTGGCACCTTTAAAATGTTTTTGAACTGATGCCATTTCAGCCATTTTATCCCACATGCCAACTTTAAACCCAACAAAAACAAGGTAGTGCAGTCCTTTATATCCTCCAGGTCTGTCCTGCCAAGCACTGGCAGATATCAGCAGAGAGCACCTTAAAACTTTCCTCTGTGTCTTAGTGCCTTAATAGGAGTTATAGGGTGTAAGGAATGGGTTATGGGGTTTTTAGTTTTTTTCAGTTCAACCCTTGTTTGGGGACTTTTTGGAAATCTGCAGAACAGTGCAATTTTAGTAGGACTCTGAAAAGACTTATACTTTTATAATTAATCTCTTTGGTGCTCTTGTATAGCTAAAACGTATCCAAGCCAACTGCATTCCATGTTAGGTCACTTCATGCGACTGCATAGGGAATTAGATTGTTTGCACTGAGGCAAGAGGGCAATTAATTAAGAGAGTTAGATGAAAACTCAAAGGGAATAAAGAAAGACTGGACATAACATTTAGGAAAACCTCCTTATTTGAGTGTGTGCATGTCAGAATAAATGATCATCTCAGTGTAAGCTGAACTAATGAGGTCTGCATGCAAGCTGGAGGTTTTCAGTTGAATGTTTCCCGAGGCACTCCTTTACCCACTTCACAGGTCATAAAAGATGTTAGGAAGCCGAAAAATGATTATATTTCATGATAGTCTGGGCAGTACTTTCAAAAAGCGCAGAGCAACTGGGCTTTGAGGTCTGAGGTAATGAAAGTGTGTCTCTTGCTCCTTAAGCTTTGATCAGCTCTCGGACTGCAAACCCATTTAATGCAGCTAAAAAGCTACGGCCATAATGTATATTTCATAGTATTACATGCTATTCAGTTCTAGTCCATTTCAAGCTCCTGGAGGAAAGTCTGCCACCACCCCCCCCCCATTTTACCAGACCTATATATCACAACCAGTAGCTTTTATTCTTTGAGCCTGCATTGGGACTCCAAGCTTAATCTATTTTCAATATGAAAACACTTCTGACTTTTAAGGAGGGGGATTAGGCTGATATATACCAATATATCGCCTGTCTCAGATCAGGTATCCAACAGACATTAGAAGACATTGCAAAGGTAAAACATACATTTTATTCTATACAAGGTACCCTTTCATAAAGTTGAATTGACATGTGTTATAAATAAAGTCAAGTATACTTACATATGATGTAGTAGTCCTTGTACTTAATGAATTCCAGTCCCCAGAGATTCGGACTGAACTCCTGAAACTTGATGGTAAACTTCACATCTAGGTCTGGCTTATCACAGTTCAGCAAAGGCGTTTTGTTATTTATAGTGCAGCTATCTGCTTGTTCCTTTTCCACTAAGTAGACTTTATAATACTCATATTGGGCAGTAGATTTGGAGTCCACTTTAGGGCAAATTATATCCAGTTTATCTCCTATTTGTGGATACAGTATCATCCCTTGACCAGGAAGGAATCTAAATTAAAACAAATGAGGAAAAAATCATAAGAAGACAGAAACAAAGAATACTAGAATATCTTTAAATACATGGTAATATAATTATGAACATTTGACAAGAGTTCAGGATTCCTAATTCAACAGTTAGTGTACTTGGGTGTAGGTGGACTAATGAAGGTAGAGACAGTATTGCCTATGGAATTCACCCATGACTGTTGATGATCATAATTAATAAGGCTGGGCAATAGAGGCACTAGTACTATTAATATTATAATATAATAATAATCATACAACCTTCAGTCATGTGCTTCTGTTCTGGGTTTTAGTTTATTTAACTTTAAGGAGATATAAACCTATCCAAAATAAAAATAATTATACATTAAAAAAATGGTTACTGGTAATTTTTACCCCTTTAAAAGCTTTGACACAGAGCTTAAATATTCATGATAGACGAGTTTTGTACAGGTCGGCTGGAGCTTCTTTTTTTCCTTCTTTTTAAAGATCAAAAGTCACGCATGCAACATTTGTCACCTTCACAGCTCTGTTTATAAGCAGGCTGAGAATGAGTTCATGTATCTATTTCAAAACTGTAAAATCATCTCCTGAACGCACGGATTGCCATTATCAGCAAAATTGTATATGACTCAAGAGCACTGCAAGGGAAGCAGGAGCTTGCAAAGCATCCACAACTGACCAAGAAAATACTCAAAACTAGTAGAATGGGAATTTTAAAAAACGGCTATTACCTAAAATGTTTTGGTGGGTCAAATTAGCAAAACCAACATTAAAAACAACAACAAATTCAAAAACATAATAGAAACATAAACCCTACACCAGAGCATGCTTGTTTTTGTTTTTTCTTCGAGCATAAACTTTACTTGAAGAGCAGTTCTCTTCCAAAACCCATAAGATATTAACATTACACAACAAGCCGACCTCAGCTATACAAATGAAGATGTAGGCCCCGGAAAGTAATACAGCATCATCCACAAATATAGTTTAGCCTTTCTGTACGTAATATTGCTTGCGGCAGAATGCCTGTGGGAAATAGAAACAAGAGCTTTCTAATCAACATCCTTTGCGGAGCAGAAACATTAAACATTGCACTTAGAAATCCCTACTCATCTGTACACAGCTAAGCCTGCAGGCTCATTAAAATATTAAAGACTGAGAACAAAGTCCTTAGCCAGGAATCCCTTCCTAGTAAGACTCAAGAAGGCCACCAGGTAAGTTTATTAATTGCTAAATCAATTCTCATGTCAGTAGACTGACACTGGATTTGGCCTAGCAGCTGAATGCCAGGCTCTAGCCTATTTGATCTTCTAACTTTATAGTTACTGCTTTTGTTGGTTAACATTATGGGTAATCAAAGCCAAGGAAGAGCCTTGCTTATTTCCCTGCAGCTATTATCTGTAATCATACAGCTAGCATATCACTTATCTCGGTGCCGGAGTAATACGATGCCACAGCCTTTTCACTCGGGGGTTGCACAGATATCTTGAAATGCTTCCTTGCTGGAATGTATAATAGCACCTGTGCTTAACCACCACCTTACCCACACACACATATATACTGTATGACTGTATATATATATATATATATATATATATATATATATATATATATAGATCTATATATATATCGATATAAACATAAACCAAAAAAGAGAGCGGCACTCATGGGTCTTGAAAGGTGAATGCACAATGGCAGTTTAATTCAACGAGGCACAAGCTCGTCAACCTGAGGAAGACGAGCTTGTGCCTTGTCGAAACATCGAACTGGATTGCCTTCATGCGTTGACCTTTTTTGGTTTATATGCACTAAGTCTTTGCTGTGCACCCGGGCCCATTTTTTATCCATAACTTGTGTGGGATAATTTATATATATATATATATATATATATATATATATGCACACACACATACATATACACACACACACACACATAAGCATGCATATACACACAGAGTGATAAGATAAGCATTTATCATTGGTATCGCAGAATTTTCCACTAGGAAGCCATTCATATAAATTAGAAATGCCCTATGGAAGTGATGGTGAACCTTGGCACTCCAGATGTTTTGGAACTACATTTCCCATGATGCTCTTGCACTCTGAAGTGTAGTTGAGCATCATGGGAAATGTAGTTCCAAAACATCTGGGGTGCCCAGGTTCGTCATCACTGCCCTATGGGGACAACTAGATTTAAATATAAGTGAAAGCAAAATGTTCATATGGATAAGCACAAAAAAAAAATCCACAAATTGTGCACATTTACTTGCTTTTTTTATTTTTTGCAACAATGTATACTGCAATTTATTATCTCCAGCACAGCCATACATATGTAATAGAGTGGTTGTAAACCCTAGGACAAAAAAAAAAACCCTGCAAGACAAAGGCATAATGAGCTAGTATGCATAGCATACTAGTTCATTATGAATTACTTACCTGAGATCAAAGCCCCTGCAGCCATCCTCGTACACCACTCCAGCGGCCAACATCGCTCCCGGAGTTACTTCTGGGTATTGCGGGCTCCAGCGCTGTGATTAGCCGGAGCCACGATGACATCACTATCGTGATGGCACGTATATGCCATTGCTTCAGTTTGCTTCAGTGCGCATGTGCCGATGAAGTCGGCAAATGCAAATACAGGGGATATCTCCTAAACCGTTCAGGTTTAGGAGATATCCTGGGTAGCTACAGATAAGCCTTATTATAGGTTTACCTGTAGCAAAAAGTGTGTTGTAAGGGTTTACAATCACTTCAATTTTGGAGGAAAACCAGAGCACCCAAAGCAGCTTAAGCAGACACTGGAAGCACATCAAACACATAGGGGTTGATTTACTAAAGGCAAATAGACTGTGTACTTTGCAAAATGCAGTTGCACTCTTCAAGAGCAGCTGTTATAAAGCTTAGTAAATGAGCTGAAGCTCTGCTGACTTCCATCCTCCAATCATGTGCAAGCAAAAAAATCAGTTTTTTTTTTTCCCTTGCATGTGATGGGGTATTTTTTTTGCAAAGGGAACCCTTACCTCATTACTAAACTCTGAAGCAACTGCTCTTGCAGAGTGCAACTGCACAGTCTATTTGCCTTTAGTAAATCAACCCCCAAATGCCAGTACTACAAAGCTATACTGTAGAAGCAACCACCAGACCACATGCTTCCCCCAAAGGCACGTTAATCTATATGCACAATAGTTATAGAAAACTGGTATTATAACCAGGAACACTGCAAATTAAATAAAATTACCCTGTCATAGACCATTGTTTAAAACAAATCTTTTTTGTATGATTATATGTACATTCAACACACTTTATACATGTTATGCCTGTAAAAGCCTCCCTTGTGTAGACATCCAAAAGCCCTGAGACTGCTGCAGGGAGCAGCCATCTTGGATGTGGTTTCAGCCCCAGCAGGCTCAGAGCTGTCACTCTATAGCAGGGGTCTCCAAACCACGGCCCTCCAGTTGTTCAGGAACTACAATTCCCATCATGCCTAGTTATGTCTGTGAAAGTCAGAGTTTTACAACGCCTTGTGGGACATGTAGTTCCAGAACAGCTGGCGAGCCGTAGTTTGGAGTTCACTGCTTTACAGTATTCCCCTCACTCTTCATTTGGCTGCTACATAAAAGGTTATGTTGGAAGGTAACGAGAGGGGCAGAGAAGCTAGGCCTGCAGAAGAAACTCCCAGAAGAGGAGAGGAGCTATGTATGTGCAGGGTTATACAAGTAAACTCTTCCTGGAGTAGTCAAGGTAAAAGGCACATTGCGAGTCAATAACAAATTGTTCATGGAAAGGAAAAACAATGCAAGCGTTTAGAATATTTGATTTTGTTTCTGAACTTTTACCTGCATTTGTTTTTTTAATCGGTGACAAGGTTTCTTTAATTCTCCCCGAATAACTGCATGCAAATGTGCTCAGGTTGCAAAGAATCAAATGAACTTATCATAATTGCCTGGATTGCTAAACTGCATAATTCACCACAGAGCTACATGAAAAAAAAAAATTAGGAGCATCAAAAAAAGTGCTGAATTGATGACTCTCCTGATTTGATCATCCCTAAGCACAATCGAAGTAGCAGTAATTTTAGCAATTCCGCAACCATTAATCCCCCCTCTTTTTGTCATTTTAAAGCAGTGAAAATAATGATTGCTGATGGGTGGTTATGGTTTGCAGTACATCATTGCTTTATGCCAATAGGCTTTATATACTTGTACAAAAGAGAACATCCAGCAGACCAAAGCAACAATTCTAAAAAAAAAAATAAATTAAAAAAATGATCTTTATGCTCCTACCGCTCTAATCTGATGAAATCTGATTCATTTCTAAAGGTTTTTGTTGATCCTGGTTCTTTTATGTACTACTATATAAACTCCTGGATATACAATATTTAGCTTTATCTTTAAACCAACAGTAATAAATGAAACTTAAAAGGAATATATAGCTTCTTTATTACTCTATATATAAATGCAAATACAAAAAGTTAAAGAAATAAAGAGATACACTTGCAAACAATCTAATTAATGTTTGTTAATGTTTTAAAAAACCTTGTGTCTATAAATAATTATTTTATTTGCACATAAAGGCATCCACTATTTGGCCATTACATAAGCAGACTCAGCTGCTATGCAGGGAAAGGCTAGGGAGTTTGGAAAAATTGCAGTGACGTACACAACGCCCTCTAGTGGCCCACTTAAAAATCTCTATGTTCAATACAGTAACCAAAAATGTGGAAGAGCAAGCATGTAAATAGGTAAACGTCATCAAAAATTACTTAAGGGCAAACAATGCAATAATAACTAAAAATAGACACCCATCCTTTCCCTTCAAGCAGTTTTAACTAGTACATTCATTAAAAAAAAAAGTATATATTATTCTCCAGGAACAATGCTATGTTATTGACTACTACACAAGCAGCCTGTGCGCCCTGTAATTAGTGGCTTTTGTTTGATAGTTTTGATAAATGATTCTGCCTGCCCTGGATAGGGACCCGCTCTTGACTTATTACACAGCTTCACACTGGCAACCCTCCCTCTACAAAGCTGTCAATCACTTTGTTTTGCATTATGGGGATCCCCTTTCCAAAATCATGTATTTCCCAGCATAGCAGGGAAAAAAACCCATTTAGCAATTCTTATTTATGAACAGAGAACGAGGGTGCGGCAATAGGCAGGCACTCCTGTCTGGTGACAAATGTACAGAGAGATGATTTATAATTGTTTAGAAACTAACACAATAGAGTCATTAGATGAATAAACTGTGCAATAAGAAAATAAACTTTTGCAATGCATTAAAAATGAAAACTAGCTGACAATTTGTACTGTGCCAGCAAAACTGCATACCCAAAACAATAGATCTATCTTTCTTGAAACATTATCATAAATGCTTATATTTGGATCCTGTTTACATATGACTAAAATAGAGCATTGCATTTGTCATGATGACAGTCTGCTTTATGTACCATGTCAGCAATTTAATTAATTCCGCAAACTTTTTTTCTCCTCTTCTCAAAACTATACTTCAGCTTTGATGAGATGAAATGAAAAGAAACCATGGGTTATTTTCAGTAAGTGCCCATTTTAAAGGATACGTTCACCTTTTATAAAAGAAAATAATAAATGCACATATTTTGAAGGTAAAGAGATATTTCATTTTTTTGTAACTGGAGCCTGTAAAGCATTGCACCCGCGATAAGCAGATTGTGGGTGCAATGCCTGGATCCTGCAGCTCCTCAGTACAATTTCTGTCTGTACCTCCAATACGGGCAGACAGCAACTGAATGGCAGGAAGAATCATCCTCTTTGAGGGGTACAAGCTGTCACCTGCAAAGGCCGACGGTACTTGTAGTTCACTCATTCACAGAAGCCTGAATGAATGACACGGCCGTGTGGGTGGAGCCCAGCACGACCGCATTGTTTTTAAATGGTGACAGTGGATACAGGGAGAAGATCCACCGCCCACTATCACAGGGAGGGGGCGATTAAAGGCAGGAGCTAGAACAGTGATGGCGAACCTTGGCACCCCAGATGTTTTGGAACTACATTCCCCATGATGCTCAACTACACTGCAGAGTGCGAAAGCATCATGGGAAATGTAGTTCCAAAACATCTGGGGTGCCAAGGTTCGCCATCACTGAGCTAGAACATGTTATATGTTTTACTCTAAATATGGGTGGAACATGTTCCATGTTCCAACGATGAACTTATCCTTTAAAGCCTATGCCCAGGCATAAATATCTCTTTACACTTCACGGGGTGGAGACTGGTGATCCAGTGCTGCAGTCTTTGCCTGCACTGACTAGTGCATTCACTGTGATGTCAGGACCTGAGAGGACCCCACCTCTGGACAGCAAATGGAAGCTTTCTACATCATTCAGACAGCAATATGGGCACTCAAAGAAGAACCCTTCAGTGCAGTGAAAAAGAGAAGACTCAGAAGCTAGCATGTCCCGTGACCAAAAATATAGGAGAGTGAAAGGGGCTTTTAGATTTTACCCAGGATCTTGCTGGCAGCCATATCCTTTGTAAAAACCTGTCAGTACACTGTACGCATGTAAATGTATGAGCTAACTTGCATATAGTGCAAATTTTAATGCAGGTGGCTTCTACCACGTAGTACGCTCAGTTGCTAGAGCACAGACGGCTTCTGCCCACTTGACACCAGTGGCAGAAGCTACCTAGCGCCTTGTTATTCAGAGCCAATAGCGTACATTTATACTGAACACTATATTCATGAAAACATTAGCGCAAACATTTACATGCGTACAGCATTAAAGTGGTTTTAAACCTCAGACATGAAATATGAACAAAGCATAGTCCTCTATAGTGTGTGCTTGTCTCAATCCAGAGCACTAAGTGTCATTTCTGTCCACTGCCTCATTCCTCTGCTATCAGCATGGATCACTTCTGACAAGTTTTCGTGACACCAAGAGAAAAATAGTGACAGGGGAGGGAGCTGTGTGAAGGGGGTGTGTCCCTTCCCTCCAATCAGCATTCAGAGCTCTCCTCACTGATGTAACTTCAGCTCCTTGCCCCCTGCTTTTCAGAGCTGATAGATCCTGTGTAAATTCTGCACTTTGAACGAATGTAGGGGAAAGATCGATGTAGATAAACAGGTACAACCTATGTAGGAGTTGCTGTTTCATTACTGTGTATCCCCTGATGCCAGTCACTTCATTGGGTATATGTGAGGGTTTATAATCACTTTAAAGAGGTGTTCCAGCCTGGGGAAAAAAAAAATAAAGTCAGCAGCTACAAATACTGAAGCTGTTGACTTTTGCTATATGGACACTTACCTGTCCAGGAAGCCCACGATGTCGGCATCCCAACCGGTCTTCAGATGGGCTGTTGGGTGCTGCCGCCGCCCATCTCCACTAAGGAAAACCGGCAGTGAAGCCTTTCAGCTTCACAGACGGTTCCTTACTACGCATGCGCAAAGCACTTTCTAATTGGCCTGGCGGCGGAGAAAGGAGGAGGCAAACTTCCCAGGGACAGCTCCACAGTGCCGTCTACCGGAAGTGGGGACAGGGACTTGTCAAAAACAGGTCCCCTTTCTCTCTTCTTCCCCCTGTAAGGAAGGAAATAGGAAGTTCCACTTTTGGGTGGAGCGCCACTTTAAATACGGTCAATACACAAGCTTTTTCTTTTTTTTTTAGCAGCTGAACACTGCTCCAGATTACAGAGCTGATCACAGCTGCGTGCTAGGACCCATAGCATAACATACGGCCAAGCCCGTATAACACTTTACAGATCTGAACACTGCATATTTTGCCTAAGCCCTTATTTTTAAAGCCAACGTTGTGATTAGTTAGAAGAGACTTGGTGCCCGTCGATCAGCAGTCATTAAGTCATTATTACAGTGTTAAAAAAAATTAATTTTTATAGGATTACATTTTTTTAACACGTCTGCTCTTCCATATTTTTTTTTCTTATTGTTTAAAATCGAGTGATTTTTAGATGAGTCCCCACAGGGAACTTCTGTTAGTTAAATGTTTGTTTAGGTTCAGCTCTACGCAGGGGACAACGAAATACAAATATCATTGAAAAAAACAACTGCGATAATGACTCCAACTGCAGTATTTGCTCACTGAATACACATTATACTTTCCCTTTATTTGTCAAAATAACGATTGAAGAAAATCTTTCCTATAAATATGTTTACAATCAGGAAGTTTATAGAAGATACTTGACAGTGATGAAGAAAGGTGAAAATAACGAGGTAGAAGAGAAACCAGTTCAGTAAGTATTTCTGTGGCGTGTCGAAGCGCATTAGTCTACAGTCCGGAGTTAAATACAGTACAAATGAATGCGTTCTTATTTACTAAATAGTCATTTCTACTGACATAGCTAGAGGGGGCTGTTCTTGCCCTTGGTGACCTCGTGTTCTACTTAACAAAGCATGTGGAAGGATAGGTATAGCTTTACTTAATTCTTAATCAATTTCCCACCTTTTACTCACAATTGCTGTGGAAGTAACGATAATATTACATTACACAGTACAAGTCTACACATTTGAAACTTCAATCCTGGTTCCTCCTTTGATGTCGATTTTTTTTTTTTTTTCCAACCTAGTCACAGATATTATGTAAACGGCTATCTTATTAGACTGCACCATTTGAAAATCCTAGTATTAATAGCAGTAAGTATAGCACAACATAGGATACAACTCACAATACAATGGGTAAGTATCCATTGCAAATAAACAAAAGGGCAACCATTCACTACATTCCTGAGATGGGGTTGAAGAGAACCTGTAGAAAGACAAAGCCAAATAGACTAAAAGCTGTAGTAGACAGGAAATGTCAACAGCTCGTGTATAGTTTTGTGTTGTTCCATAATGTACCCATCCAGCACCACTTGGAGCATCCTACCTAAGTCTCTCCACTTCCACATAATGGGGAACGGCTGCCCCTTTTGTGCAATGGCTGTTTATGCCACCAATCAGCAGTCCACATGTGAGGGCTTGCCTATTGCTATGCAAGTACCCACTTTGAGGGAAAGTGAGTCTAGGCATTTTTCTGGGCAATGCTGAAGGAACAAAACAAGCAGGTATGGAGCATGCAGTTCATACCATCAGCAATCAGCTATGGCTTTTGTTCAGCAGATGTCTGTTTAACAGCTCCTGTGTGCTGAGGCATAAAACCCCCAACAGGGCGGCGCCCAGGATGCTGCATGTGCTACCTACAACCAACAAAAAAATTGAAAGTCTGTAAGTGGCCATGCCTGGGTACCTATGCATATGCGTACAGTGCGTCTTCCCAAACACAAAAATGGCACATTTGGGAAGAATCATTGTAACCGCATGTTTGTATACAAGTCTATCAGCGTTTACCCAAACATGGCTACATTCATTTGTATTGGTGGCTGTACGCGGCATGTGCGACTCCCTGAACACCAGGGAGCCCCTGGGATTTTATTTCATAGTACAATGGAGCTGTGTCTGTGTGCATGAGGCCTATAAGGTGACTGTAGACAGCTAAGTCAGGATCATCCAACAAAGTGATGCAAAGAGCAATGATGATATATTAACTCTTATAAACAATAGCAATCACTCACATCTCATATCAGTCAGATTTGCTTGGTTGCTATGGGTTACTGAATATTATCTCTGCGCTTTTTGGAATTATATAGCATAATCCTATCTAATCCTTACTTTAAAAAAAGGGTAATGCCGGGTACACGTGGGTCAAATATTGGCCAAAATCACAAAATGACAGTGGAAACTGGCCATTAGAAACCGGCCGACTTTCAGCCTGTGAGTACAGCTGCCTGTACGACAGAAGCTGATCTCACGATCAGCTTCTGCCAAACAAGCATGCTTAAATACCAGCAGCTGACCGGCATCCTGCGCCAATGGCTGTAGGCGCTGACTCAAAACACAATAGCACAGTGGGGGAGATCACTGTACCAACATCACATGTGTTAGTACAGCAGTCCGCCAGTTTTTCTTTTGTTCAGCCCATCATCAGCACATGCGCACTGACACAAACTGAAGCAATGGCACGCATGCGCGGGAGTGACGTCATCGCGGCTCCAGCCAATCACAGCGACAAAGCCGCGATACCCGTAAGTAACCCCTGGGAGTGATGTCGCCGGCCGGTGCTGTGTACGGGCACCGCAGTGAGGGCTTCGATCTCAGGTGAGTATTACATAATGAACTAGTATGCTACGCATACTAGCTCATTATGACTTTGTCTTGCAGGTGTTAGGTTTTTTTTGTGTTTTTTTTTTTTAAAGTGGATTTACACCGACTTTGGGGCTGACCATAATTCACTCAAATGTTATCTGGTTCCTGCTGAGTTGGGCAAAATTTTAACCATCGGTGGCATCAAGGCACCATCTGACTCTGCAAAAGTCAATTTAAAAATCAACGGAGCTGATTCTCTCCCGTTACGCCCATGGGCTGAACAAAGTAAATTGGAGCCACCTATGGCAAATCCGATCGCAATCAGATTTCCCTAACATATACAGATGATGGGATTCTTTTTAGCTGATCTCTATGGGTTACTGCATGTTTTACTTTATCCGTGTTTTACTAAATAAACCTGAAAAGCAAAGGCTGACATGTGTTCAGTGCTTTTACTCTTTCATGTATTTTATAGGTTACATTTCCATTGATACTGTTCACCATTTCATGACCATGTGTAGAGAAGTGTTACACTTAGCAATCACTTCCATTCTCCCTTTCTTCCATACTGTACTGGAAACATGAAAGGAACCATCTCATTAATTGCTATGGGCATGAAAAAGAGTTATCTCTGTAGGCACCCACTGACAACACAATCCAACATGTCTTTGGCAGCATGCAGGCCATTTGGCGTTGTGCGTAAGGAAAACATATCAGCAACCGTCAATGCCTGTCTTAGAACCTTCTGAAAGGCTTCCTGTAGTTTTCAAAGTCCAGCTGGCACCTGTTTAACAACTGGCCGTGTATGCACATCATAAATCATGACATAAGTCTGACTGACAGTACAACAGAGTCAAGTCATTTGGCTTCACCAAGCTGCCTAATAGAAGAAGCTAATCATTTGTCCCCATCATAGGATACTTTGTCGTGCGCTATCAATTTAATCTGCAGGTAATGTACACCTGTACAGTCAAGTTGCCCGCAGCAAAGCTTCAAACCACAGACTGCGACAGAGGGTGGGTCTGTCTTGCTATGTGAAGGCGAGGCGTTAGACAAACAATGAAGAAGCCTGTAAAATATTTCAAGGAGTGATGTCATTTCTTTTTTTTTAATTGATCTGAAAATGCAAATTACATATTTAGATTACTCAAGTGAATAAAGGAATATTTATCTGCCGTTTACTGCTTCTGACAGATTATATGACAGTCAATCACAAATGCATATAAGATGCACAATTAGTAAATTGGATGCTGACAAGTGTGTCTTTTTTTTACCTTTGCTACGGAAGTGTTTTTCATCCGTATTAACCAATGTGTCAATTGATTTCTATGAAAGCATATTTTTTTCTTTTTTTTTTACATAAAACTAATTTCATCACTGCCTGCATCAAATGGTATAAACAACAGAATCATTTGAAGCTAATAAACGTTTTTGTGGATTCAGCACAGTGATATACAGGCAATACAAAAAGTATTAGGGCCTATTCACACTTGTCTGTTTTGATGCAGCAAAGCTCTTGCATTCTGATGCACAAAAATGCATGTCAAGGGGAAATCCCCTTTAATATGTGGCTGGAGTTTATTGTGAGGGTTATATCTAGTGCAAATTCCAGCCAGCTGCTAATGAATCAGCCTCATCCATTTAGTAGGTGGCCCTATTTGCCTCCTCCCGCCCTCACATTCAAGACCCTCTGCCTCACCCACAAAAGCCTACAAGGAAGCGCTCCTCAATACCTATGCAAGAAAATAAAACGCTACATACCTAATCACAGTCTTCGATCAATCAACCAAAACCTCCTCCACATTCCCAAATCCCGCTACAAATCTAAGGGACAACGAAGATTCGCAGTCCAAGGACCATGGCTGTGGAACACTCTACCGACCAACATCCGTATGGAAGAAAACCATCAGGCCTTCAGGAGTAAACTCAAGACCTACCTCTTCTAACAAGCTGGACCACACAGGACGGAACAAGCGCCTTGAGGTGATTCAGTTCGCATTTGCAGCCCTATACAAGTCATTCATTCATTCATACCACCTTCAAGGAATCGGGACAGGAAACTGTAGGCCAAACAGAGAACTCATCCACTTAGATGCATCCGCTGTTTGGGTATTCTGCTAGCCAACAGCAGCTGTCAGAATACAACAGTCTGGAAGGGGGATTCATCCAACCATGCTACATAGCATGGATGGAGGAAGATGTTCGATTTTTCTTTGTTCAGCCTGCAATGTATGGCCAGCCAAAGGAAAATTTTCAGACCGACTTACACCTACACAAGGAACAGTGAAAAGCCAAATGAAGTAAAACATAGCAACCATTTAAAAGTCACTCTTTACAGTTTACTTTGATTGATCAACTTGTGTACAATCAGCCTGTCCATACATGGTTCGAATCTTAGCCGGTCCCTCCTGAACCAGCCAAGATTCGAACTGTCTATGGCCAGCTTTAGACAGGGTTGAAGAATGAAAAATGATAAATAGTTTTTAGATATCCTGGCTGTACTAGTAACCAGATTATGAGGAGAAATGTTCAACTGCAGTTTAACCCTGTGTGTGGCATGGAAACTCTGCTCCTCTGTATTGAAGTTGTGTCATTTTGTTCTACTGTATCGTAACCTTCGATGCTTTTCTTTTTTTACTTTCAATTACCTTTGTTTTAAGGAACAGAGCTGTTACTATTGTTCATTTTTTAAGACCTGGCCTACTTTACTTTTTTCATTTTACAGGTTTATGGAAACAATGTGGTTTTATCATAAAAGAATATAGTAAAGATTTCTGTTCAATTCTGTTGCTGCTGATGGGTGAGTTCCAGGCTTGTTAGAGGTGCCTCTAGGGCAGAATAGAGTTTTAAAAGACCAACAGACAGGTCAACTCACAGTTGTCTACACAGGCTTAGGGTAGCCCAAGGGCATACCTGCATTTTTCTATCAATAATTGGTTGGACTGGGCATACCTTCCAACATTTTGACATGGGAAGGAGGGACACCTATTAGCAAAATTATGTAGAAATAGGATACACCCCCATTAAAGGACAATTATACAAAAAAAGGATTAATTAAACCCACAAGTGCTTTTTTACCACTACTATTCCTTTAAATTGGCTTTTGACATCTACAAATGCAGCAATTTAGAAACTTGATTAAAGGTTTAGCACTTTTTGAAAAGATACTGTAAATATTTTATTGTATATACGACTATATAGATCAGACCAAAATGAGGGACAAATTGACTTTTTGTTCCAAATCAGGGACAGTCCCTCGAAATCAGGGACAGTTGGGAGCTATGGGATTGGGTTGCGATTATCCTATCTGTTCTTAACAGCGTGGATAGGGAAATCTTCCCTGCCAACTCTTGTATTCTTATAGTCTGTGACTGCAGTTGTTGGAATACCCAAATAGTGACTGTCCAGCTAATTGGCTACAGTCACTGTTTGCCCGACAATTTTCCCTTCGGATTTATCAACTGAAGTTTGTGGAGCCAAGTGGTGTCGGCAGGGCTGCCCATAGTTAGTCTGCCATTCACCAAAATTAGCCAAAATTCTTGAAGATGCTAGGAATAATATGTACAGTGATTGCCATACAGTGCCATTTATTTTAACACTGGTATACCTTACTCCTTCTCACAGCAGCCAACAAGAAGCCTACAATTGCTTACAGTGTAGAGTCTAATAAAAGCTGACTCCCTATTGGTTTTCAAGGGTTTCTATTGCACGTAACAGTTCTTTGCTCATTTGTAATGCATTAAAGCTGTTTTTATTTTTGTAATCCATAATCTCCACATTTTCTACCCCTGGAGAGTAAATTCTAGTCTAAAAATCGGAAAGAGCTATGATTCTATGATAGCCATATAGCATTATTTGGTATCTGTTATTATCCTCTGAACAAGCCTGCATTGTTAGGCTGTAGTCTTTACGGGCCAGAGAGAGAGGATGACCTCTGCAAAGCCCCAGGTTTAGAAACAAAATGAATCTCCTCTGTAATATGGATTGCAATGCCTTGCAATCTTCTATCAGCATGCTAACATTTTTGTTCTTGGAACATAATAAAAACAAAGATGAGATGGAATTTGCAGACAAAACATGAAAAGGTAGGTTAAAATATTCATATTCTGACAGACAAATAGACAGCATTTCAATAAAGGGAAAATGTGTGCTACCAGGCCCGCTGAAAGTGTATAAACACTGGCAACATATGAATTCCATCTAGAACACACAGCTGCTGGCCCCATTGTCCATTCATAAAGCACTTAAAACATATGAAAACATTCAGAAGGTCTGCATGCCACATACAATCAGAGAAAGACTTTTCTAAATTTAAAATGTAGCAAAAAATACACTGTTAACTCGGAAACACCAATATACAACTTCCATCAATACACCAAGTTTTTCCTTAGGCTGCTTAAAGCTGAACTCCAGACTAAGTAAGACTCCTTCCTGGCACAATGCAAGGGTTAAATACATGCATGGGTCTAGGGGCCCGGAAAGGACAGTTTTATGTACCAGATCCTTTGCACCCACAGGCCCCCGTCTGCATTGCTAGACCGCTCCCTTCAGCCTTTTCTATCATTTGCTCCGGCAGTCGCAAGGCCCTCTGATGTCATCAAGTACAATGCAGAGCATATAGCCCTGCACTGGACAAAAGAAGGCCGATGAACAGGCTACTGTCAAAGCATAGGGAGTAGAGAAGAGCGCTGGATACTGGAGAACTAAAATTGCTGTTCCTAGTAGCCTAGACCTAAACGTGCATTTACCCCTTTGCATTGCAGGGCAGCTCCACTGTAAAGGAGAATTTTTACTTTATTTACCCTGGTGATAGGCTTTAAGTTAGATGCCAAACACAAATGTATTTTAAGGTTTGTTCACACTGTAACGTGTGAGTTAAGAGCATTTGCATTCTGTGTTGTATTTTAAAATGCTCTGCAATACTTTTTAGTCTTTTTTAAACTTCACTTTATCTGCTATAAAGGAAACTTCAGCTGTTTTAATTTTTCTATCTATGCACGTTGTGTTGACCTTACATGTGTTCACACAAATTGTGTCATATTGCGCTGAATAAATTGGCATTGCACATTGGATCATTGAATTTGTGTGAACTGCCCCTATTGAAATGCATTCATTTTACAATGTATATGCGCTGGCATGTATTGATAAACACATGCCAATGCATCTGGTGTGAAAGAACCCTAAGGCTCAGTTCACACTGCCACGACTTGGGATCTGACTTGTGAGACCCCAAGTCGCATGACATGTGAAATCCCATATTAGTCAATGAGAGCTGTCTTAATTAGCACTACTGAAGCCGCTCTGACTTTAGAAAAGATTCCTGTACTACTTCAAGGCAACTTCTATCTGACTTGTGCCCACAGACTTTAATGAAAGTTGCCTCGAAGTCAGATCCTCATTTATATTGATGTGATTTGGATATGACCTTACAGGATGATTACCCAGGCAGTGCATGGCATCTTCCTGTATACTGTTATCTCTGTATATCTGCACAAGATAAAGTTGCATCAAAGTAGTACTCAAGTTTCCAGCAAATCACCAGGAAGTCGCTTGGCAAAGTAGCACCATAAGTTGTGTGACTTTCAGGTCGCAGTAGTGTGAACCAAGCCTTCAAAAGAATAGCAAGCATTAAAAGGGAGTGTATGGTATTATTGATATAGTTATATAGTTATTATTGCAGTATTTACCATAAAGTCATTTTTGATGGGACTTTCATTATTTACCAATCTGCCCCTCCAAATTTTTGTTTCTATATTAAAAGAGAACTCCAGGCAAAGACCTTTTAGGCCTTACCGTTATATATATATCTACCTGTAATGAGATGGGCAGAATCACCACCCATTCCAACCCAACAATTTACACTTTCTTCCAGTACTGCTCATGCTATAATTCCAGGCTCCCTGCAACTATAGGAGTTGCAACTCTCATACACAGTAGTTGCTATATATCGTTTTTCTGTTGCTCCTCTCCCCTTGTCCATTCTGAAGATGCACTGTATTCTGTGAACCATACACTGAATGCAAGACATACTGTGAATAGGCAAGGGGTGGATAACCTGTGTTCCCCACTACGCCTTGTGGTTCCATCCTCTGACCCCTTTCACTGCAGGACTAAGCGGTACTGTGAATAGGCAAGGGGTGGATAACCTGTGTTCCCCACTACGCCTTGTGGTTCCATCCTCTGACCCCTTTCACTGCAGGACTAAGCGGTGACTATGCGCATTGCGTTGCAGGTTTTTTGCAATGCGTTGGTGTGCATTTTACATGTATTGTGTTTTATTTATTTATTTAGCCTTGCAGTGCATTGCGTTTATACGCATTTGCACGTGTCTGAACGCGCTGCCTTGTGCTAAAATAAAAATGGTGCGCGCAATTCTTTTTTCAGCGCTTGTCAAATGCAACACAACACACTGGTGTGAATTGCATTCATAGGGAACCAATATTGGGAATGCACTCACAAAGGAACCTCATTGCATCTGGTGTGAACAAAGGAAGGAAGGGACCACAAGGTGGAACGGGCAACACGGGTATCCCACACTCCTGGAAGTACTGAATGCTGAAGACACTGATGGTCTCCTCCTCCCCATCATAAGTTTCAAATGATTTACCAGCATCCTTAATTGTTGTTTTTGTTATATAATTTGTAGAATTTTGTTATTGTTTTATATATATATATATATATATATATATGTGTGTGTGTGTGTGTGTGTGTTGTGTGTATAGTGTTTCAGTAAGAGTTATGAGTGCTCAGACAGTAGCGTCAGTAACTGTACTAAAGACCAAATAACTTTATTTAGGTCACTAAGCACATTCTCAGCAAAACGTCAAGGTTTTCTGAGTAGCAGCAGCCCAGACCATGAACGCCAATCATAAAATCCTGACAGTTGGCAAAGTTCCCAAATCGAAAGCAAAATGACATTTAATTATGACTAGCCCAAAGAGAAATCTTGAACTGCACACTCCTACTGCTATTATATATTCAGTCTCCCAATCTATAAGAATCTACATCGGCTGAAGCTTTGTGTGCCAAGAATAGGCTCTTTTTTTTTCCATTCTTACTTAGTGTCACTTTCAATAAAATGTAGTTTTTGCAATATGTACATTTACAGTGCTCCTCTATTCCCTTGAATTTTCCAATACTGCTCTCCAGCAGGCCTGCAAGATTTGTTTGAATACCCGTCTCCTTCATAATATCCCCTTCAGACTGTGGCGTGAGATGTCTGGCCCACTGTTCTGTGTCTGACATCATTTAGGTCAGAATATATGTAGTTTGTTGATACTTGTACAAATTAAAAGGCTTTTTTTTTTTTTTTTTTTTTTTTTTTGTGGAAAGACATGGATTCATGACACAGATTGAAAAACGCATGGCTCGGCAGCCTGGGAAAGCTAGAAAGGGAACCTAATATTTATGCCATGCCTTAAATCAGCTGCTTTGTAATTAAGAGCCGTATCCCACAATGAAATACTGGGTGTTGGCCAGTACAGCAGCCAAAAACAGAAGAAAAATGTCTTGCACTTTGAAATCGATTCTGAAAAATCAGAAAGGAGAACAGATGATTATCACGTACAATGATGTGAATGTTATCTAAAGATTGCTCTACTTTGATTATACAAGCCACCGATAAGGAACAAGAATGCATTTGGGCAGGTAATTAACTGAGTCAATGTGTGACTCACACTGTCCTAACAGGCAATTCCGTACACTTCAACCTTTTGCTGTATGGCAGATGTTACCATGCAGTTAAGAAAAAGGCAAAAGTCAGGCAAATGTTTTTCATTCTGCTGTACAGTTTGCAATCCTCACACTATGTCATCAATGTGACTAATTATAAGTGTTCTCATTCGTGTATGGGTGCCCAACCTGTGGCCCTCCAGCTGTTGTGGAACTAGAAGTCCCAGGATGCATTGCAAGCCACTGACAGTTACAAGCATGGCTCCCAAAGGCAGAGGCATGATGGGTCTTATAGTTCCGCAACAGCTGGAGGACCACAGGTTGAGCACCTATATTCCACGTGAATTGAAACGCCTTGGACGAACCCTGCCCACAGTTCTCAGCCAGTGGTTCCCATTTTATCTGCAAGGGTAGACTTCATTGTACCAAGCACTACAAACAGGTGAACGGAAAGGGCCCTCCGAAATCTGGAAATGATCATTTCATTATGATATTACCCAGTCATCCCATTTATATCTGAACAGATAGACTTTAAGCAGGCCTATTAGATGGCAGTCAACATGTGTGCACAATTTTAACTCTGAAATATCTTTTCTGTGAACTTTTGTAACATTAACAGGTATGCTCAGGTCATCCAAACAGGCATTATAATGTTTAGAAAGAAGGGAGAGTGGAGAGCAGCAAGACACCCCTGGTGCTGGCCCAATCCCAAAGGAAGCAATAGGGTTAATTTACTAAGGGCTAACAGAGTGTTCATTTTGCAAGAGCAATTGCTCCCTGCAAGGGAATTTTTTCCAAAGCTTAGAGAATGAGGTGAAGTTCTGCTGACTTCCATCATCAAGTCATGTGCAAAAAAAATTCAGTTTTTTTTTTTTTCTTGTGTGTGATCGGGTAGTCTTTGCAAAGTTAGTTGCACCACATTTGCTAAACTGTGGGGAAAATTCCCTTGCAGAGTGCAAAGACAGTGTATTTATTTGCCTTTAGTAATTCAACCCCAATGTGTATCTCGCTGCTTTTTTGGGAGACAATTATCTCTCTTCTATGAAAACCAATCCAGCCATAGATTGAAACTGGGCCTGTTCAGCAGGAACCAGCCAAATCTTGTTCCTTCTATAGGCAGGCTGTTTGTACTGCTGTTGATCCATCAATCAACTCAGCACAACCAGCCTTTTTTTTTTTTGCACCATCACTGCGGGAAGGCTCCCTGCACTCCCTGCCAGTAGAACACAATAGCACTGCAGTAGGGATTCCCCTATTCATTACTGACTGTGTTGATGGGGGAATCGAGCAATTTTCTTTCCTTCAACCCATGGTTGAAGGAAAGAAAATTGCATAATGTATGGCCTGCCTTAGTCTTGTAAACCACATTAACAGCAAATAAATGTTAATAAGTGGATTGTGGGAAAAAATAATCCAACATTTTTTACTTAAATAACCAAAATGAAAGGTTCTCGAAGGCCACTGCCTTCCCCCACTAATTAATACACAACTTTGCTCTGCTCTGTTCATTTATCAGAGCCATCAATAATACCTGGTACATTTGAGTATGGGGGAGCATCAGATCCTATGCCCTTACTCCCAGGACACAGTGCGTTTGATTTACTAAAACTGGAGCGCTCAGAATCTGATGCAGCTGTGCATGGCGACCAATCAGCTTCTAACATCAGCTTGTTCAATTGAACTTTGACAATAAAACCTGGACGCTGATTGGTTTCTTTCCAGATTTTGCACTCTCCAGTTTTAGTAAATCAACCCCTATGCTAAATGGGGATAGGAGAATAGTTATTACACTCTGCGTAAGCTCAGACACAGACCAACATGGAGCTCACACAACTATTGGACATGGGTCTGTGAATGGAGCCACAGTGAAGGCATTAGTGGGTGAGATGAGACCTGAATTGTCAAAGGGACAGGTTCTCTTTAACGAGAAATAGTTTACTTAAGTCAACTATGACTGTCACTGCCTAACAGAGAAATATGTATACTTGCACCTTTTGCTAAATAGGAGATGTGGCTAAAGGATTGTTAAAAAGTTCTACTGTCAGTTAAAGAACAAAGGCCTTCCCAATAACTAGCAAATGTTCTCCCTTTTGCTATACGGCTTGCTATGCCCTAATCAAAATGCACAGCCATTAATAAAAGCCTCATTAGGTTTATCAACCTCTAATTTACTTTATAGGCTGATTACCATGATGCAGTCGGTCTTCACACTGTTACGGATTTGAAATGCTTGAAAACATTATAAGTCCACTTTTTCTAAGCTGCCAGAGCTCGTGGATTGCACTTCGCTGTAAATGAATGCAGACAAGTGAATAGCATTGTAACAGCATACTTTGTAATTTCTGTGGAGAAGACATAAACAGGATTACCTGGCAGCTAATGGCTAAAATGCAATCCACCTTCCCCGGATGGCATTCGTGTTAGGCTATGTTGACGCATTTATGGCGGGTGCATAACCGAGTTTGTGATGTGGCACAGGCCAGATGTGGAAAAGAAAATAGTCAGGAGTTGAAGGAAATGAGAGTGTGCTGCTCAACATCAGCTCTTAAAGTACTGTAACCTTCCTTTTGTATAAATAAGCACGTAGGCCAACGCCATTCACTTTACTGCTTTTGTTGTTTGAATGCCATACATATGCACTATTCTCCAGCTGAAAGGCTGGAGAAGGCAATAAGGCTGCTGTGGAAGCATTTGAATGTTCTCTTCTTCTTAAACCATGAATAACCCTTGCTGTACACCATTGCAAAGCATCAAGCTTGCAAAAATAACCCTTCCCCATCAATAAATCTCATACTTTTATGCACTGTCTAATAAAAGAACAGGCTAACTGTGATGAAAATGTTACATGATTTGTCTTGTTTACTTATTAAGACTTTGGACCCACAGTCAAGAATATTGTGCTTTTTTATGAGATCACATCATATTTTTACCTTTTTTATAAAGATTACTTAGATTAAAAAAAAATGTACCTATATGAAGTTAAGCGACTATCCCTAAAGACTCACATTTTTTTTTAGCTGAAAATGTTGCTGACAACGTCTGCCACTCTAAACCAGACATAATCCATTTATGTCAAACACAGCTGGAGAAGATACTTTCCTTGAGGTAGTATATTTTTCTCATTTTGCCATACTGCACTTTTTTTTTTTTTTTTTTGGTCTTAATCTGCTTTTCGCGTGGTTTCCTCACATATTACAGTTTTCCATTTTTTGAACGTGTATAAAATATAGAGAAATCAGGTGGCAAAAAAAAAAAAAGTTTAAACTTAATAAATTAGGAGTTTGTTTTAGTAGCCTATTTTAAAGCTATCCTATCTGAGCAACATTTAAAGTGGTCATTGCTAATCTGGATATATATACACAAAAATCAAACCAACTGACCAGATTAAGTCATGAACGGGAGATTATTTCAAGAATTTAGCTTTACGTGTGTATACATGAATTGTTTGTGGGACAAAGGAAAAATTGGTTGATGGCTGCCGGCATAAATAGATTTGGTCACTGGGAAACTTAAGTTGTCATCCTGTTTGATATCCTAGCAGTGACCAACTATGCCTAAAATTAGGTTCTTAAGCTGGCTACACACTATACAACTTTTATATTAATTATTTAATTTTCTTGTACAACTTTCCTTTAGATTGGTCAAAATCAAACCAACTGACCAGATTAAGTCATGAACAGGAGATTATTTCAAGAATTTAGCTTTACGTGTGTATACATGAATTGTTTGTGGGACAAAGGAAAAGTTGGTTGATGGCTGCCGGCGTAAGTAGATTTGGTCACTGGGAAACTTAAGTCGTCATCCAAAACCATATAATATGAGGTCAAACCTAAACACTTTCAAATTGTATGCAATCAAGCAGGCCATTGCACTACATAGTTGAAGGTAAATCTAAAGGGAACTGAACAACAAAAGTTGTATAAAGTGTATCAAGCTTACCCTCGAAAATGTCCACACTCGGCCCAATGCCCTACCGGAAAGTTGGTACAAGAACATCAAATCAGGAGTGAATATCTTTAGACAGATAGCCAATCTGGATTCCAAGTTCTCTGTCTTACAGGTGACTTTTTTTAATTCTTTGCTGTCACCATAACTAACGGCATCTAAAGTGAAACATTAAGGTATCTGCTCTTGAGTTTCAAGCAACAAAGAAAGATGTAAAATCCTGGAAATTTATCCAAGTCACCCTGCCAAGAAACATGATTTAATGAAATCATCTGAGACACACTTAATCAAAAAAGTGTGTTTAGGATTATTTGTGCAGACAGAACAGTTACTGTGCTAGCTTCTGTGTTTTCTCCCCGTCTGTGCTATTCTTCCACCATAAAGAATTTCCTTCTAACAGCACACCGCCATTCGGGCTATAAAACAAATATCCCTCTCTCCTGCACCTGTACTACTACATCTCAGCATGGAGTTTAAAGCCCTTCTCGGCGTCATTCTTCAGTGTGTCTTGTGTCTGTAGTGACAAAGTGCAGGGGAAAACAAAAGCAAAAAGTCTTTTCTTTCTCCCTTTTACAGGGCTGTTTGAGGAGGAGAACAGAAGTCAGGAAATCATCTTTCGTTTTACTGCCTTGCTGCATAACAAAACCAATGGCTTTAAACAAAGCCGTGCCTGATGCATTTAATGTGACATTCTGCGCTGCTCTTAAACGAGTGAATCCCTCCCCCACCCCTTATTTTATTCCAGCAAGCAGAAGATTTCCTATAATAGACAGAAAGGCATTTCCCAAAACTATAGTAAGAACCTGCTTTCTTGATAAATGTGGATCTACGATGCAGTGTGACATGCTGGATAACACCCCTCCCTAAATGTAATGCTCGCAATTAGCTCTATATTTGTGTTCTTTTTTTTCTACCTTATCCTAATCTTGTTATTTTTTTTTTTTTTTTTTGAGTTTTAAGTTTGCCAGGATACAACACATACAATGCCCAGATTTACAGTGCTGGCCATTAAAAATCAACTGCCACTTCATAGCTTTACAGCCTAATTCAAATAAAATTACTCCCACTACTATAAACAACAAAAATAGTACACATTGGGATTGATTTACTAAAACTGGAGAGTGCAAAATCTGGTGCAGCTCTGCATAGAAACCAATCAGCTTCCAGATTTTATTGTCAAAGCTTAACTGAACAAGCTGAAGTTAGAAGCCGATTGGCTACCATGCACAACTGCACACAATTTTGCACTCTCCAGTTTTGATAAATCAACCCCAAGTGTTGCCTGCTACTTCCAAGGCCTAATGCAATACACTGGCACTCAAAAAACACTCACAGTACACCCCCTATTACTACCAATATTAATTATATCAATGTTACTATAAAGGCTACTATATCTTTTGTTAATATGTCTTTATCTGGCGGTACATAATACCTACCTGCTTACTGAATGAACCAGTGAAAAGAGCAGGTAGGCTCCATGCACACGACTTTAGGCTATTAGCATTTTTTTGAGCTTCAGTGTCTAGGAGCAGAAAAAAAATTGTTTTGTAGAGTTTCTTGGAGCGTTTTTCCAGCATTTAAAAACACTGAACGAATCCTAAACGCTAATAGCGTTTTTTTCTAAGGAACTGTAAAAACGCTAATAAAACACTTAAACTCCTAAATGCTATTACCAGCGGTTTTTTAAAAAAACTGTTAGTGTACATGGAGCCTTAGGTTGCACAAAGCATAGTAGTAGTGGTAGTAGTAGTAATAGTCTAGCTCAACTGAAATCAGTTGATCAAGAAATAACAGCTTTGATTAGCAATAAGCACTAATTTGATTAATTAGGGTTCATTGAGCCTGTTTGGCATTGGGGTTGATTTACTAAAGGAGTAGAGGTGCATCACCTTCATTTTTTTTCCCGTCACATATGATTGGCACTCCAAAGTCAACACAGGTTCACCTTATTCACTAACATTCACTTTGCAAAGTCTGCTAAGTGAATAGCCTCTATTCTTTTAGTAAATCAGCCCTATTGCCGCAGACTATAGTAAAACACTAAACTTGCCTAAGGCCCCTTTCACACTTGTGCAACCTGAAAGTTGTGCTACTTTGACGTGACTTGGATGTGACTTGGAAGCGACTTGAAGCAATGCCTGTGTAATTTTGAGGTCTATGGACCTTAAGTCCCATCAAAGTCGGACCAAAGTAGTACAAGAACTACTTTGAAGTCACACAGATATGAACGGTACTCATTGGAAATCATGGGGTACGACTTGTCATGCAACTCTGTAGTTTCAAGTCGCAGGACAAGTCACACAAGTGTGAATGGGGCCTTACATGTAACAACTTTTCTTAAGGTAACCAGAAAAGCGAACTCCAACTGGCTGCTAGTTCACATCATTGCTACACACAGGGGTTGATTTACTAAAACTGGAGTGCAAAATCTGGTGCAGCTGTGTATGGTAGCCAATCAGCTTCTAGCTTGTTCAAATAAGATCTGACAATTTTTTTTAAATCTGATCTGGTTTCCAATCAGAGCTGCACCAGATTTTGCACTCTCCAGTTTTAGTAAATCAACCCCATAGTGTTTTATTATATGAACCTGTCATTTCATGGAATAAAACCAGCAGCATCCACCATGTTTTAAGAGTGCTAAAAAAACATGTTTCTGATTGGCTACTGTATGTTAAACATCTATACAACTAGCAGCTAAGAACTAGAAATGACTATCCCCCCAGCCAGAAAAAGACAAGCTGTTTCTCCATACTGTTTTAATCCTTGCCTCCACGTTGTGTGCAGGATTCACACAATACACAACAGCCCCAAGCAAGGCCTTTAGTTCCAGCAAACCCATTCAGATACATGTCACTTCTAACATCAAGCTAATCTATGTGTTGCTATGGTTGCACCCTTTATCCTCCTTTACATTTTTTGTGATTACGTGAATTTGTGGAAAGCAGAAAAATGGTGGTTTTATTGCCATACAATCAGATTACTGCCGTTAGATTCTCTATACCCCCCTTTTTTTTCCACATTTCAATCAAAAGGGATCAGTTTCTTTAGACGTTGTCCTTGATTTAAACCACCTCTGTATAGATCTAGCCCAAGTTGTAATCCCCTTATTAACTATGACCATGGGTTGATTTGCTTAAAAATAAAAGCAAATTGTGTCAGCTTTGTTTTTAAAGCGAACAGTACAAAATGGATTACTAAAGAAAATCAGCAGATTTCACACAGCTAGTGTGGTACTGAATGTAAAATAAGAATTAAACAAGTCAAACAGGAAAGATGTGTGAATGGTTTACATTTTTCTTTATGAGACAAGGCCCAAATTGCTCACGTCTTTTGTCTTGCCGGACTCTAAGGAAACAATGAAGCCACAGGAGCTTAAGCAAGTTTTTTTTTTTTCTTATGGTGACCATTTGCTTTCCTGTACTACAGGGATAAAAAAAAAAAAAAAACATTTCAAGAGTTGAAATCTGGATGTAGGCCAATGAATCTGCATATCTGAATCAAAATATTTTAAACACTTGAGCACACCCATTTTAATCACCTGAATACCACACAAGGAATGAGTTCAAACAAAGTCTATTAAAATGTACGATAGTTGACCTGAAAAACAGGTTTACCGTATGTCAGCCATGGAAGGAAAAGAGTAGGCCTTTCTGCAAGTGCAAGGAATGTAAAAACGTAATAGTACCTTTGTGTGGCGATAAGTGTGGCCATCAGATATTTTACCCTGTCAATGAAAAGGAGCTTAGGGTGCCATTCTGTGTCCTCAACGCGTGGAAATTACTAGCGCATTGAAAGTTTTATCCCTCTCAGTAGTAGAGGAGTTTGGTCATAATAAATGTTGACAAAATAAGTTCAAAATGGCTGCCGTAACTTAAGAGGAGGGACTCTTGAGGGATACGTCTTACTGCTACATGCTAAAAATATGCCTTACTAAAATATTATGCTGTTATCTCTGGCATATCTGCATATCATTAAGGGCATGAGCGTGTAGCAAAGTAGGTTACAAGACAAGTGATACCCTGTAACTGAAAAAAAAACCTGATTGCTGTCATTAAACTTCTGTTAAATAAACACAACCCTGACCTACTTTACAATGTTCTTACGTGTGTAAAATTGCCTTTAAACTATAGATCTTCACTAGCAAAGTGACAGTTTTTCACTTCTTATTTGCTAAGCAATCATGACGTAATTTGTGCTCAAACAAGGAGGCAGAGGCAGTTTATACGCCTGTAATCAAAGCTTGCAATAAAATGCAAACCGTCAAGCTGGACACACTAAAAACAGCAGCTGAGTCGCAATTGCCCTTTGAGCTCTCGGAAAGTGTGCCTTATTATAAATGATACAAATAAACAGCTTCTCGTTAGATAATGTGATTAAATTATGCTGTTATCATTTGTGAAGGGTTACATTTGATGGACCTAGATCTATTTTTCAAACTAAGTTGCCAACTATATTTAATTATGCAACTGTATGACCTATTGTTTGTCCGCCGCTCGAAAAATCCACATCACTTACTAATTTTCCAATTAAAATGTAACAAGTTTGTTTGCAATGTATTTCAGGCCTAATTACCTACTGTAGGTCTGCGTATTGTAGTTAACACAATGTTAAAAAAAGAAAAAAAAAGGTTTAGCGTTCAAAGAACGAGCGAGAACTACAGTAATTGCAAACCTAGTAATGTATTGTTAAAGATGTTTTTATGTTCTGATATTATTTTTAGAAGAATTATCAATTTTTGTGACATCTTGGGTTTTACAACACAAAACTGCTTTGGCTAGCATTGTGGATCTGTAGGGAAGACAGGATGAGCTGAAAGTAAAGCCTTCAATAAATTGGTGATCGGCTGAAAGTAAAGCCTTCAATAAATTGGTGATCGGCTGAAAGTAAAGCCTTCAATAAATTGGTGATCGGCTGAAAGTAAAGCCTTCAATAAATTGGTGATCGGCTGAAAGTAAAGCCTTCAATAAATTGGTGATCGGTTGAAAGTAAAGCCTTCAATAAATTGGTGATCGGCTGAAAGTAAAGCCTTCAATAAATTGGTGATAAGCTAAAAGTAAAGCCTTTAATAAATTGGTGATCAGCTAAAAGTAAAGCCTTCAATAAATTGGTGATCAGCTAAAAGTAAAGCCTTCAATAAATTGGTGATCAGCTAAAAGTAAAGCCTTCAATAAATTGGTGATCAGCTAAAAGTAAAGCCTTCAATAAATTGGTGATCAGCTGAAAGTAAAGCCTTCAATAAATTGGTGATCAGCTAAAAGTAAAGCCTTCAATAAATTGGTGATCAGCTAAAAGTAAAGCCTTCAATAAATTGGTGATCAGCTAAAAGTAAAGCCTTCAATAAATTGGTGATCAGCTGAAAGTAAAGCCTTCAATAAATTGGTGATCAGCTGAAAGTAAACTGTTTAATAAATTGGATATCGACAAGTAAAACATGACTATGAGTATACCAGTAACTTTCTCCGGTAAGGTAACTTGTAGTCACCTATCCAGTGCATCAGACATATCCCAGCATTATTCTATAGGGAACACAAGTATCATCCATAATGCAATGGTCTTTTCAATACAACTAAGCACAAATCGATACCCAACAACCGCCTGACTTAGATCTTTGAAATCTATTACACCATTCTCTTTAGGGTAATAACAGGATAAGTTAATCGGGCTAAAGAGGAAACTTTAGCCAAGAATAAATAAATTGCATTGTTCTCTACCTCCACCGCCACAATCTTAAAGATAATTACTGATTTAAAACAAAGTGCTTTACCTGAGTGAGGTTTACAGATAAGAGGCTTGGAGATAATTACAACAGATAATGTAACAATTAAACCCCAGCTGAACCAAACAAGAAAGATAAAAGAGAATCTATATATCTAAATCGCAGTCTCTCCTGGATGTACTTGGATGTCGGTCACTTAGTTGGGCCTAATGTGCTTTGCAGGTGTCAAAGCAATGTGAAAGGATAATGAAATAAAGGTGGTCGCATTAGTCCAGCAAAAGTACGGGTGACCGAAAAGCCGAGGTAAGTGCTTAGCAAACTACTTTAGGCCGAGCTTATGTTTCTCCAGCTTGGAACTGTAATTGAGAGGGTTAAAAGGGCCATCCCAGGGGAAAGGGCTCCTAAATAAATTCTTGTCTACAGCAGTTTACCAGAGGCTGAGATATGGTTTCAGCGGGTGCTTTGTTCAAGGGCTGGCTCAGTTGTCCCTTGGAAAAGGGGACCATTACCTCCGCTTTATGATCCTGACAAAATGCGAGGAATGTGCATGCAAAAGCAGTAACAATTCCACCCCTGGTGCTTTTGCCTTTCTCTCTATTCTATATTAAAACCGACAAGATTAACCTAAATGCAAACTGAAGAGCAGAGTTCAAGGGGGTATTCACATGGCAGTGAATGTTCATTTGTTTACCTACAAAACTCGACTCAAGTATACAATGGATGGCTGTCTAGTGTAAGTATGCAAGTGAGAAGTCTGCTTCCAATAGACTGGCCACATCACGGGTTATTAATACATCTATGCTGCTCTTGTTTGTAAAAGAAGGGTACTGATATAACATAAAAAATACACAGGAAAACGTAGGATTCAATTAGAATTCAAAAAATAAATCATCCAGATGTAATCTGAACTGCTGTGCCGCGTTTCTATTTTTATCTAATGTGCATCAGAATATTAGCCAAGCGTAAGTAACGCAAAGGCAGTGGCCTGACATATGCACGAAATGTACATGTTAATGGCACTACTGTGTTTTCTCCAACGTGCGCCCAAGATTCTGCATCTAACATGAAAGAGATGTTGTTTCATAACAATATCGCTAGTGACAGCCGACAAACTATGAAGAATGTATTTATATCTTGTGCAGTTAATCAAGCACAGCCCTGTTTAGTCATGAGTATAATGCATCCCCCATAATATTGCTTTCAAGGGCCAGAATAGGAAAGCAGAGGAGAAGAGGCCCTCAATCTTCTAATTACATGGAAGAGTGAGGATACATTTTTATAACTGGAAATGAAAGTTATTACCCTACTATATCCCCCATAGTCATAGATTTAATGCGCTGCTACAAAATCACTGTACCAAATTCCACATCTCATCTGAAAAGCAATGACATTCATATTTAATCACTGATCCCCAAAGTGGAAAATTACATTTATTATTAAATGATACTTTCAGCTAATGTCCACCTAATGTAAAAATATGACTGCCTGTTTTAATTCCCTTACAAGCCAATAGTACAAGCACGTACGATCTTCAATGGTACATTTCTTCCAACAGGAGAGCATATAAGTAGTCTACATGCTACTGTACAATACCCTGTAGGTGCCCATAGATGTCAGATGTTTCTCACAAAATCGGGATGGTTACAGTCAGATAAAGAAATGGCCTGCGACCTCTACGGATGCCCTCCTGACGCAACAATATCAAATCTGATTGGACAGGTTGGAATTTCTTAGCCAAATGCTATTGCTCCTGAGATCAGGCCAGCGCCAGAGACGTCAGATGAGTGTATAAATAAGCATGGTTCAATAGAAGGGGGTACATTTATGCCACAGATATTCTAAAGAACAATCGTTGGGTGGTCAGATCTTCCAACCAACATCTCATGTCTATGGGTGTCCTAACTCTCAGAAGAAATAGACGTAAACTCAATTTGCCATGATTAACAGGTAAACCAACCTTAAACACAGCCATAGCCTGCTTATTTACAAAGAAGACCCCCTATTTACAAAGAAACCTACCTATTTAAAAAATAAATCTACCTATTTACAAAGAAACCCACCTATTTACAAATAGACCTACCCTTTCTCACAAATCAACTTATCTATTTACAAATAAACCTGCCTATTCACAAACATGCACTACAGATCAGCAGAAGGACACAGCTTCAAGCATGACCTGAACAAGTGGTCTTTATCAAAGATTTTTCATTAAAAGCTGTCAGTATTCTGCCTCAGCAACCAATCAAATGTTACATTTCTCCATCTGCTATTTTCCCATGCAAGTTGATATTGGCTGTTCTGCAGCAACACAGAGAGTTCTTATTTCAGGCGGCAATGAGGCTCAAGAGTCAGTAGGCAAAAACCAACACGCTTATCGGCAGGACCCAAGCACTTTTGAATCTTTTGAATAAGTAAAATGATTGCGACTAGGATAAAAAGAACAGATCAAATGCTGGAACTTAGAGCTACAAACGGCAACATTAGGATTCTGGAAGCAGCAGGACTGAGCGATGTGCATTGGAAGACTGACCTCTGTAGGCCTGATTTGATCACTGTTCTTGAAATGTAACATTACATCGAACAAGTGAACCCAATGGATTAAGATGGAAGGAAGATTCTTACATTTGCCAACTCAGTAACATAATGTCACGGTTTGCAAAATACAAAAATAAAAAAAAATGTACTTTAAAAAAGTGACCTAATGAGAGAAGAACTATGTCATTGCAGGTCCTTTGGTGACATTAGACCTGATTAATGAGTGCCCTTAAAATGTACTCTTGTTGGAAATCATATTCCCTATACATGAAAGCTTGCTATTACACCACATTAAAATGAAAAGGTGAAGCCCAGTGCTTCCACCCCGGCTGTGCAATGTCAGATCCCTACTGTTCCCTGAACCTTCTACCAGGTAAGGGACTGTGTAAAATGACTTTGAAAGAAAACAAGCTCCAGGATCCAGAGACAGTGACTGAAGACTGCCTATTACTTAGACTTTTACATATCAGGAGTGAAGTAGGGGAGGGGGGGAAATCATAGAAAGGCCAATCACCTCTTCCACTCCAGACTCTTGGGGGTATCATCAATAGCAGCCTAATGTAAATGTTAAAGACCTTCAGTCTAGTGATATGCTGATAATCCTTGAGTACAGTTCAAAAGGGAGCTGGACAACCAACAGAGCGCACTCTTAACCTTCTGACTCCTAAAGGTCTCCAAAAACGATATGGAACCGTCACCTGGGACCTCTGATATCAGTGCTTTCAGGGGGCAGCGGTGGCAGAGTGGTGGGAAAATTTGAAGGAATTGAAGAGGGAGAGAGAGAGAAAGAGAGAGAGAGAGAGAAGGCACACATATAAGTGTATAGATCTAATAGAGAGAAAGAGAGTGAGAGTCAAGCCTATGAGAGAGAGAAAGAGAGAGGGGGAGAAGGTACACATATAAGTGTGTATATCTAATAGAGAGAGAGAATGATGCTACATATATAGAAGTGTGTGTGTATATCTATTATTGGAGAGAAAGAGAGTGAGAGTCAAGCCTATGAGAGAAAGAGAAAGAAAGAAAGAGAGAGAGAGAGAGAGAGAGAGAGAGAGAGGCACACATATAAGTGTGTGTATATTTATTAGAGTAAGAATCATGCTACACACATATATATATATATTAGAAAGAGAGAGAGTGAGCGTCAAGCCTATGAGAGAGAGGATCTCAAGCTACATAAATTGTGTGTATATCAATCTATCTACCGGTATTTGTGTGTGTTTTATATAGATATATAATTTTTTTTTTCCCCACTCGCATACATATACATTTCTTTCATTAAAATGTATATTTCTATCAAAAAAAATATAATATACATATATATATATATATATATATATATATATATATATATATATATATATATATATATATATATATATCAATCATGTTGTACAGTGCTGTGCAGACTGCTGGTGCTACATAAATCCCCTATGATAATAATAATAATAATATATAATGTATAAAATGATGTAGAATGTGTGTGGTTTGAGTATGTTGCTGATTCCGGATATGGGATGATAGATGTGAAGAATGAAAGGTGCTGTATATAGGATTATGTATAATATGAAGTGGTAGGGGTGGATGGAGGAAAGTTTCCCCCCCTGTATCCATGTCCCCGGGTGGTGTGAGTCCATGGATCGGACACTGACTATCTATGGAGGGGGTGATGGTGGTGTGAGTCCATGGATCGGGTACTGACTGTCTATGGAGGGGGTGATGGTGGTGTGAGTCCATGGATCGGGCACTGTCTATGGAGGGGGTGAGGGTGGTGTGGGTCCATGGATCGGGCACTGACCATGGAGGGGGTGAGGGTGGTGTGGGTCCATGGATCGGGAACTGTCTATGGAGGGGTGAGGGTGGTGTGGGTCCATGGAGGGGGTGATGGTGGTGCCCCCAGTTTCTCCATGGCTTGTGTGGTGACATCCTCCCCGGGGACACTGTGACCCCCCATATCACAGTGTATATTAATAATCGGGATGTTTGGGGGGGGCTCCCTGCACTCCGGTGACCCCGGATCTGACAAGGTCCAGGTGCAATGCGGCTCCTGTAGAGTGATAGAAGGACACCGCGCCGGTCTAGGTTGGCGCTCCACACACACACATATTGGGGGGTACTTACTTGGGGTTGGAGGAATTCCAGTAAATGGGGTCCAATACTAAGGATTTGGAGATAGCAGTCCTGATCAACAGGATCCAAACTCCCAGGCTGTACTTCCACACGGCGTCCCCTCCGAGGGCCATGATACACGGGGGGAAGGGGGACACACACAGTCCTATAATACGGAGACGAGTCGGCCCACAGCAGTCCTTCCAAGTCCGGACGGACGATCACACACCAACTCCAAGCTCAGCCAGTAGTATCCTCCTAGGGCACAGCATAACCCCACACTGAGCCACCGGGGAGCCGCCGTCATCCAGATCCTCGGGAAGCACCAATCCACACACACACACACACGTAGTCCGATGGAGATCCCCCCGTCTATGATAAGTCCGCTCTCCTCCTCCGACTCCTCCGCTCTATAACATCCGATCCGACAACTAACAGGGGACAGCGCACCGCTCTGTGCCTATAAACTCAGCCCGCCCTCTCCGAGTCCACACACTCATTGGCTCACGGGCCTCCGCCGCCGCGTCATTGGCTCACACGCACGTCACTCAGACGAGAGGCTGAAGATTGTGTGTGACAGGTACAGACCTCCCATACATACAACATACATACTACATACATACATACAAATCAACTCATCAGCATCCTCAGTGCCCCTCATTAATATTCATGACGTGACCCGGACACTTCCAGCAACTATTACACATACTCCTCCTATCCCTCCACATACAAAGACTCACTGTGTCTGTACTACAACCCTCATCAGTGATCACATTAACATTAGAAAGTGTCACACAATACCTCCTCTGATGAGTCAATGGGACTACGACCATTGTTATAGTCATGATGACATCAAGGGTTAAAGGGATTGTCCATAGGGGTGATCAGATCAACTCCATCACTGGGGTCATCTCACCCCTATCCTATCAATTATGATGAGGATCGATCCATAATCACCATCCCATCTCACTGTCTGATCTATGGCTACATAGAGAGATTTACTAAAGGAGAACACCTTCCACTGACTTCAATGAAGATGGATTATCCGATAACATCTAATCATACAAGGTCCCTATTTATAACAATCTCTATATGTGTACATCACACATGAACATATAATGATCGAACGATATACAATGCATTAGATATAGGAATATTAAATGATGGGCTCATATACAAAGAGTGGACATAGGAGTATATAATAGTGGATTCATTTAGAAAAGAAGAGCACTTTTTATTGAGTTTGATAAAGTTGTAATAACTTCCAGAATCTAGTCAGAGGAGCTTACTGTTCATAAATGTCTGTATATGTATACCCCATGCATAAATGTATAGCGAAGGGCTTATTTACAAAGGATTGTACATAGGGATATACAGTATAATGAGGGACTGATTTACTAAAGGATTGTACATATATACTATATAAAGATGGACTGATTTACAAAGGATTGGACATAGGAATATATAATGATGGACTGATTTACAAAGGATTGGAAATAGGAATATATAATGATGGACTGATTTACAAAGGATTGGACATAGGAATATATAACAATGGACTGATTTACTAAAGAAGAACACTTTTCATTGAGTTTGACAAAGTTGTATTGTCGTCCAATATCTAGTCAGAGGAGCTTACTAGTTATAATTTTCTGTATATGTATACACCATGCATGATTGTGTATTCATGGACTAATATACAAAGTATTTAACATAGGAATGTATAATGATGGGCTGATATACAGTGCATTGTACATAGAACTATATAATAGTCTACTAAAGGAGACCACTTTTTAATGAGGTCAATGAAATTGTATTATCTTCCAACAGCTAGTCATAGGAGTTCACAGTTTCTGAATATCTGTATATGTATACACCATGCATGCCTACTGTATATAATGATGTCGTGATTTACAAAGGCCTTTATGTAGGAAAATATAACAATAGAATTATTTATAAAGGAGGGCACTTTTCACTGAGTTCAATGAAGCTAGGGATAGAAGCTTACTATTTATAAATCTCTGTATAGGTATACTATACACCATGTATGAATGTATAATGACGGACTGATATTCATTTTCACTTAGTTTACTGAAGCTCCTTAGGAGTTCTATACTTCTTTATATGAATTTATTTTATTTATTATGGGTTTTTATATAGCACTAACAATTTACGCAGTGCTTGATTTTACATATATTGTACATTCACATCAACTATCTGTATCTGTAGATGCCTCTCATGACTATGTATTGATGGAATGATTTAAAAAGATTGTCCATATGCATATATATAATGATGGAGTGATTAATAAAGGAGAATATTTTTCAGTGAGTTCAGTGAAGGTGTATTATCTTCCAGCATCTAGTCATAGGAGTTTGCTATTTATAAATAGCTTTATACGTGTACGACACCCATGATTACGTAATGATGGAGTGATTATCAGTATCTATATAGGTATGAATATATAATGGTGGAGTAATTATCAGTATCTATATAGGTATGAATATATAATGGTGGAGTGATTATCAGTATCTATATAGGTATGAATATATAATGGTGGAGTGATTATCAGTATCTATATAGGTATGAATATCGAATGATGGAGGATTATCAATATCTATACTGTATAGGTATGAATATATATTGATGGATTTTCACTTAGTTAATTATTTAAAATATGTATTTTATTTTTCAGAGATATATCTATAGATATAGATTTAGATATATCTATATCTATATATATAGATATATATCTATATATATAGATATAGATCTATATCTATATCTATATCTAGGTATAGATATATCTAGATATAGATATAGATATATATCTATATCTATAGATATGTATATATATATATATATACATATCTATAGATATAGATAGATAGATAGATAGATAGATAGATAGATAGATAGATAGATAGATAGATAGATTATATATATATATCTATATTTATCTCTAATATATTTAAAATTTATCACCAACAACTTACGTAACACTTTACATATACTGTACATTCACACTGAACATGTTTATATGTACGCACCATGTATAAATATATAATGATGGAATGATTTACAAAAGAGGACACTTTTCACTTAGCTTGCTGAAGCTGTATTATCTTCCAATAACTACTCCTAGGAGCTTCCTATTCCTAAATTTCTGTATAAGTATACGCCAAGCATGAATATATAATAATAGACTGATTTAAGAAGAATTGCACATATGAATATATAACAACGAACTGGTTTACGAACATTTGAACGTCTGAATATATAATAATGGACTGATTTACAAAAAATTTGCCAAGCAAGCCCATGTTCATTTTAAAAAATCAATTGTATACAATGGGATTTATAAAATAGGAAGTGAATGCCAGCCTAAGCAAACCTCACACATAAACAGCCAAATTAGCCAAAAACTAAAATATCACGCCTCTAAAAAAATATAATTGGAATATGTTCATTACAGCTATTTATATAGTGCAAACAATTTACGCAGCACTTTACAAAAAGATTAATGAATAAAGTATTGCACGCAAAAGGGAAAACAATCTAATATAAACATTATGTCTGAAATGGACCCCTAAATTTAACCCCAAACTTTCATTTAACACACATACTTAACCTAACCTTAATACCTTAATCTGTTCTATCCCCTAAACCCTGCTCTAAACATAAATATACCCCTTAACCTAACCCCCAAGGCCTAAATTACACTTCAACCTACACATAACCTTAAATATAAACCTTAGCCCAACCCATAAAGAGTAAACGTCAACCTAAAAAATAACTAAATATATATATATATATATATATATATATATATATATATATATATATATATATATATATATATATATATTATAGACTAAACCTAGCCTTAAACAATAACTCAACCCTCAAACCCACTCCTTCATTTCATTTAAATACAACCCTAAACTGACCATAACTGTGAATAATGTAACGCCTTAACCCTAAAATTTACACAACCAGAGAAATTTATCACATTGTTATTATAATTATCTTATCAGTAACAGCCCAATAATAGAACTTTAATTTCCTTGTGCCAAAATACATGATGGCCAAAAATTAGTAAAGAAACTCTGTGTCCAAATATTGTTTGGAAAACTAAGGATCCAGTAAATCATTACATGTACATGTATATACTTTTGTAAATAATAATAATAAATATAAATATATATATATATACACTGTATCTATCTATCTATCTATCTATCTATCTATCTATCTATCTATCTATCTATCTATCTATTAAATAAACAAGAGAGAGAAAGTATGAGCATTTGAGCATATATACATATATAAAAAGACACATCTAAAACATTTATAGAGAGAGTTCATGGCATATATTCTTCCAACAGTGCGTAATACAGTGTGTCTAGACTGTGTAGTACATTTCTAGTACATGATGAAGGAATGCAGTGTGTAGAAAAGTTGATTATCACAGATAACCAGATTACAGGCCATGTACATAGCAGTGATGAAGTGACAAGTTGGCTTCTCTGACCTCTGTAATACACAGACTCACATAGACTCTTCCCTAGAAAGCTTACCACAGCGGACTGCCTAGATGTAAAGGACAGTATGGCCATTAGAATGTCCTGCATTAAATTGTAGTGTATATATACATATAATATATTCTGTATATACATTGCTCAATAAAATATAAGACTATGTCATTCCCTGGATTTTACAGAAATTCTGTTGAGAGGTCCCTTATACACTCCAACTTGTGATATAGCAGTAAGTAACCTGCCAGTAAATGAGCCCCAAAGCTTTGGGAAATTGCCTATTTTGCGCAGGTCGGCAAGGTTGGCAAGCAGAGTGCTTGTTGCAGGAGGATGGCGGCTGTGGAAATAAGGGCACAGCTCTGTCTATACACTGTATTAGGGAGCTCTAATTACTGGCAGACATCTACACAGCATCCATCTCAGGCACAAATCCTTCCATCTTTAACCTGCTTTCTAGGGTTAGAGGAGACAATCTTCCCTGGAATGAAGGGATAAAGAAGTGTAAGATTGAACAAACCAATTCTTACAATGTCTAGATCCTTTCTTGATGTGTCAATGGCTTGAGAGCAGGACAACGCCAAGAAACGCATTTTGTTGCTCATAGAAACCACTCAGCTGTATACTTTCTAAATTATAAAAAAAATCTTAGAATCTTTCTGCTTCGGGCAATCATTCCACTTAGGTCCTGAGAAAGCGATAGAGGTAATGTCACAATACACGTGGGGCCCTTACTGAAGATACATCCCCTTATATGACACCCTCATTAATAAAGTATCATTTGCTTTCAATGCTTTTCCATATGAAAGCCAAACTCTAGAAATTAGACAATATCTACCCTTGCAAGGTTGAATGCGCATTTAGTCTGCAGTGATAAGGTGTAATACTTACCTTATTCCCGGGCTCTCTTCATTTATGCACTCCTGCAGTTGTCCATTTGCCTTCTCCATGTACAGTGCAGGGTTAATAGCCCTTCATTATACACAATGACACAAAGGGACCGCCAGCAGCCCAGGGCTTTGGGTAGAAGAGAGAACAGCACAGGCGCCTCCCGGACCAAGGGAGAGGGGATGTATTACACCTTACCTTTGAAGTGGGGGGAACTGAAAAGGTAGATTTTGTAAATTCCTGGAGTTCAGCTTTAATTAAAAAATGAAAAGGTGAACTAACACCCTATACCCGTCCCACTACCCGGCCCCTGATGTACTTACCTCCGCAGGTGATGAGCTGTCGCTGCCCACACGGCCCAAGGATTTGAAATATCTGCTCTTCTTCTCCGTATTTCTTTGGGCCTTCTGGGACTGATCAGAGCAACTCCAATTGGTCAAAGTGCTGGCACTGACCAATCAGAATTGCTTGGATCCTTTCCAGAAGCCCCAAAGAAAGAAGCAGAAGAAGAGCAGATATTTCAAATCCTTGGGCCGTGTGGGCAGCGACAGCTCATCATCCACGGAGTTAAAGTGGAAGTAAAGGCAAATCCTAACTCTAAACCCACTCCCACCCCCATTCTAAGTGTAATCTATCTAACCCTGTAAAGAAAAGATTGCTGTACTTACCTATTCTGAAGCTACTCCGGTCTGGTCTCACTCTGAGCTGTCAGCGGTGGCTTCAGTGTGTAGGAGAGGCAGCCGATAACAGAAGCCCAATAGTAAGTCTATGGGTGATGTAACTTTCCAGCCGTTGTTGGCTTTCTCCTGCACACAGAGGGCGCCTCTGGATTTTGGACCGCAGCGGCTCCAGAATAGGTATGTATAGCGATCTTTTCTTTACAGGGATAGATAGTTTAGGCTTAGAATGTGGGTGGGAGTAGGTTTAGAGTTAGTTAAGTTTTGTCTTTACTTCCACTTTAAGAGCCCTTTCACACAGGCAGCACGGGCGCGTTAGCGGTAAAGCGCCGCTATTTTTAGTGGTGCTTTACCGTTGTTTTGGAGGCGCTTTTCGGCCGCTAGTGAGGCGCTTTTAACCCCCACTAGCGGCCAAATAAAGAGTTAAAAGTGCCCGCAAAGCGCTGCTGCCCATTGATTTTAATTGATTTTTCTGCATGGAACGCATCTGGAATGCGGCAAAATGCTTAAAAAACGCATATGTCCTAAATAGAGATGAAAAAAAAAAAGAGGGGGGAAAAAACGCACCGGAATGTATCAAAAACGTGCATGTAGAAACCAGTGGCGGCCGCTCATGCAGGGTGCAGCCCCCCAGTCCATGTGCCTGCCCCTAATCTACATGCGGGGCGCCGGACGCATAGCTTCCAATGGGGGTTTTTTTTTTCAAAGCACATGATTAGAGCCGGAGGCTGTAATTTGGCTTCAAAAAGGGTGGGCTCTGGGCACAGTGAGCCCACCCAGTTGTGTGACATCCGTGAATTAATATTCGCTAACGTCTTCCTATTTCTCCTCCTGGCCAATCGGGAAGGAGGTCCTGAGACCCGATTAGGCCGGGAGTCCTAAGACCCGATTGGCCGCGAGTCCTAACTCCTGATTGGCCCGGAGAAGCGACTGCCAGGATTCGGGAGGAGACACAGAGGGGGAAACCACTGAAGCTGCAACCTGGATAGGTTAAGCACGGAGCTGGTGGGGGGGCCTGGTGGGCGCGCTATCGGTGATCGATCGAGTGAGCGCCGGTGGGGGGTGGTTGGTTGGTTGGCTGGCTGGGGAGGCCCCCCAAGAAAACTGAGCACTGTATCCGGAACACAGAAATTGTGGTGTGAACTGGCCCTCAATGTGAACCCTCCACCTAATTTAGCTTTTGATTTCTTTCATAGCTAGCAAGTGCATAGCTCCCAACTGTCCCTGATTTGGAGCAATGTCCCTCATTTTGGTATGATCTATAAAGTTGTATATAAAATGCACTTTTTATCTTTCAAAAAGTGTTTCCCAGTGCTAAACCTTTTTTTCCAAATTTTAAATTGCTGCATTTGTAAAGTTTAAAAGCCAATATAAAGGAATAGTAGTGGTAAAAAAAAATCCCTTGAGAATTTAATTAACCTTTTTCTTGGGTTAATTCTCCTTTAAGGGGGTGTGGCAGGGGGCGTGTCCCATGCCTACATACATTTTGCTGGTAGGTATTTCCATCTCGAAATGTTGAGAGGTATGCAAGTGGATCGGTTGTGTTGAAATTTGACCGATCGCTCCTGATCGCGATCAAACATTTGTAGTGTTGGTTTATTAAAACCGAAGAGTGCAAAATCTGGTGCATGGGAGCCAATCAGCTTCTAACTTCAGCTTGTTCAATGAAGCTTTGAAAATAAAAGCTGGAAGCTGATTGGTTCTTATGCAGAGCTGCACCCGTTTTGGTATATCAATGTGTGTGTATCAGACAGATGACGGTAGTGAATGTAATGATGGAGTAGAGTGTGTGGTCAGTTATGATCTCATAGTGTGTCCCAGGCTCTGTACAATGTCACACGTCCTGTTCTCATTATCAGGACCGGCTAAGAGGTTCCAACACATCCCTCTGAAGAGGGTCGGACCTCTAATCTCCCTGAGCTAAGAGCACAAGATAGGCAGCCTGTGTTCTCCGCACACATCACTCTGCTAATGGCGACGTGACCCGGAGCTCTACACATGGAAGGAGACACTCATCTCTGCTCCGAGCACAGCGCTGGGGGGAAGGGGACAGACAGGCTGCTCTATATACAGCTGCAGCACTGAGCGTCCCTCTCAACACACGCTTTTTTTTTTTTTGCACGGAGTCACAGCGCCAACTAGCGGCCGCGGCGCCATCTCCCGAGCCGGCCTCTGCGCCCTCCCCTGGGTCCTACAACCCGCCGGTTACCTCTTCTGCAGGCCATGTACAAGGCAATCTGGGTCCTGCTTATATTACACATAACAAACAGGCTGATTTACTATACAAGTGGACAATCCGAGTCTGAACATTTACCTAAAGTCATATTAACCAACTTCAACCCCACTTCATGACCAGGCCATTTTTTACTTGCGCGGCGATCGTGCGACGCTGTACCCAAATAAAATCTATGTCCTTTTTTTTCCCCCACAAATAAAGCTTTCTTTTGGTGGTATTTTGATCACTGATCAACAATTTTGAAAAAAAAAAAAAAAAAAAACAATATTTTTTACTTTCTGCTATAAAACATATCTGGTAAAATAAAAAAAAAATAAACAAATTCCTTTATCAATATGCATTCTGCTACATATTTTTGGTAAAAAAAATCCCAATAAGCATATATTCATTGATTGACCAATGAATTGACCAATCGTTTTTTTATACATTTATTTTTTTGGGACGTGTTTTATAGCAGAAAGTAAAAAATATTGTTTTTTTTTTTTTTCAAAATTGTCAATTACTTAACTTTCTGCTATAAAACATATCTGGTAAAAAAAAAAAAAAAAAATTCTTCATCAATTTAGCCCAATAGGTATTCTGCTACATATTTTTGGTAAAGAAAAAAAAATAGTTTCTTCATCAATTTAGCCAAATATGTATTCTGCTACATATTTTTGGTAAAAAAAAATCCCAATAAGCGTAAATATTGATTGATTGTTTCTATCGGGAGAGGTCAATGTGAAAATAAATGGTTTATATTGAAGCATATATGGCCAAAATATATATGTCCCCCCCCCCCCCAGCACGAAAAGGATAAACTGGCAGTGGAATATCAGAATTTTAGGTTCTATTTTTGCCGCCTCAACCTCCGCAACATCTCCAAAATACGCCCCTTTCTAACCAATGACACAACAAAGCTCTTAATTCACTCCCTGGTCATCTCTCGCCTCGACTATTGCAACTCCCTCCTCATTGGCTTACCTCTACATAGTCTATCACCTCTTCAAGCTATCATGAATGCTGCTGCCAGACTCATCCACCTTACCAATCACTCTGTGTCTGCCACTCCTCTCTGTCAATCCCTCCACTGGCTTCCGCTCGGCCAAAGAATTAAATTCAAAATACTAACAACTACGTACAAAGCCATCCACAATTTAGCCCCCAGCTACATCACTAGCTTAGTCTCTAAATACCAACCTAATCGTTCTCTTCGTTCTTCTCAAGACCTCCTGCTCTCTAGCTCCCTCATCACCTCCTCCCATGCTCGCCTCCAGGACTTTTCCAAAGCCTCTCCAATCCTATGGAACTCCTTACCCCAATCTGTTCGCTTATCTTCTACTTTATTAGCTTTTAGACGATCCCTGAAAACCCTTCTCTTCAGAGAAACCTATCCTACTCACACCTAACAACTGTATTTTCATTTTTTCCATCAGCTCACCCCCCACAGTTATTACCTTTTGTTTCCACTTGAGCCTCCCTTCTAGATTGTAAGCTCTATCGAGCAGGGCCCTCTGATCCCTCCTGTATTGATTTGTATTGTAAATGTACTGTCTGCCCTCATGTTGTAAAGTGCTGCAAAAACTGTTGGCGCTATATAAATCCTGTATAATAATAATAATAATAATATACTGTACACAGCTCCCATTCTCTGTATATGATCAGGAGCTCGAGGGAGAGACACCTGATCATGTGACCACTGTGACAGCCAATCACAATAATCACGTAATTAAAAAGTTTACCCCTACATTAAGACCTATTTAGAGGGCCACTGGGAGGGGGTGGAGAGGGGTTAAAAGTTGAATGAGAGAAATCAGTTGATTCCTTCACCACTCCAAACAGTGTAGATGGTGGAATCCCCCTTGCAGTGATTGCATTCATCAGCCGAGGGAGGGGGAGGGGGGTATCTGTGGCTGCTAAATACCTGAACAGAGACTTCATCTGATTGAGTGCCGTCATTGATTAGCTGACACTTTTTTTCACTTGGCTCCTTCAACAAAAGTACAGGATGCCAACCAGGCCACCCACAACTTGCATTTCAGTAGCCAAAATTCCAGCAGTATATGGCCAGTAATAAAATGCAGCTTACCAATCATTAGATGTGGTGACTGCATTCATTTTGTTGTCTTAGACCAGAGATATGCAATTAGCGGACCTCCAGCTGTTGCAAAACTACAAATCCCATCATGCCTCTGGGTGTCATGCTTGTGGCTGTCAGAGTCTTGCTATGCCTAATGGGACTTGTAGTTCTGCAACAGCTGGAGGTCCGCTAATTGCATATCTCTGTCTTAGACTCCCCCCCCCCCCCGTATTCACCTGATGATCCGGTCAGTACCACACCTCCTTTATTAGAGTGACCCAACTCGGGAAATGTTACCATGCTGCCCCCCCTCTGCAAAGTGCTGCCCTAGGCCTGGGCCTTGTCGGCTTAGGCTAGGATACAGCATTGTATTGAGGTATGAACATGTACTACAGACCAGTGTTCATTTTGAAGTAAAATTTCAATTTAGTTTCAGTCATAGTCTTTTGACTAAAATAGCATTTTAGTTTTAGTCCCATTTTAGTCTTTTGACTAAAATGCCATTTTACTTTTAGTCGTATTTTAGTCATCTCAATTGTTTTAGTTTTAGTTGTATTTTAGTCGACTAAAATAGTATTCATTTAGTCGACCAAAATGTTTTAGTCGACGAAATGAACACTTCTAGCAGATTTAAATACACTAACAAATTTAGCCCAAACTCCGAATATAACTTTGTAAGCAGTTATAGCAAAAAGTTTTTTTTTTTCTTTTGGGATAAAGGTTTTACATGAATAAATAAAAGCTGACCATTGTAAACACCCCTGTCATTGTTAAATTATTTGTCTTATCTCTGTAACAGAGACATTCTGCTGGAGAGCCTGTTCTTTAAAATACAAAAACAAACAGACTTGCTGGCTGGATCACCAGGTTAAAATAGAAGAAAGAAAACCTAAAAAGAAAACTAATAGAGCTATCACATCTAAGAATTGGTAAGTTGCAATATGGCCCTCTGATTCCTCCTGTATTGATTTGTATTGTAAGCGTACTGTCTGCCCTAATGTTGTAAAGCACTGCGCAAACTGTTGGCGCTATATTATTATTATTATTATTATTATTTCAGGTACTTATATAGCCCAGTCAATTTACACAGTACTTTACATATACATTGTACATTCACATCAGTCCCTACCCTCAAGGAGCTTATAGTCTAAGGTTCCTAACTCACATTCCTATACTAGGGCCAATTTAGACAGAAACCAATTATATAAATCCTATATAATAATAATAATATTTAAATGATTGCTTTTAGGTTTAATACTGCTTTAAGCTTAGGTTCACACCTATGCGTTTTTGCAATTGATGCGTTTTTTCCGCTTTGCCTATTCAAACGCGCAATTTGACGCGTTCTTGGTGCCTTTTTGATGCATTTTGCCTTTTGTTTTGGCTAACAGGAAAGTATGATAGCTCTGTTAATGGAGTGTGACTTTGATGTGACTTTAATTGCGACTTTACACTTTCTGGTACTCAAGTCACATCAAAGTCGCATTAAAGTCGCACTTCATGACAAAAAAAAATGTCAAACTTTCCTACTAGCTCTGACAAAAAAATGCAAAATGCAACCCTTGCATTTTTGGTGCGGGTCCATTGAAGTCTATTAAATGCAAAATGTGGGGGGAGGGAAAAAATCCCTGACCCTTTTCAAAGAACGCAAAACGCACATATGTGAACTAGATCCATATGAAATTGCAAAACGCACTAAAAAAATGCATAGGTGTGAACCAAGGGTAAGAGTCTGCCTTACTGATACTAATTGATTGGATTGATTATAGGTAGGTCCTCCTTTTATACACAGTTTTGGGAAATGCAAAGAAGGTTGTACAGAGCTGACTCTTATATCAGTGGTGCTCAGCGATCCTTCAGAAGGTCCAGTAATGGCATTTTTTCACTTCTTGCTGGGGAGAAAATGAGGTCCCTATTTACTAACGTTAAGTTTGCGTTGCCAAAAGAAGTGACCTGGGTTTATTCTCCCTTGCTTGCCTGTGTATCTTTCCTCATAAGCACACATACACAAGTATACTCAGCAGTCTCTGGGAACGTAGCTTAAGAAGACTGATAGAAATAATTAACTAAACAATAGTTCATTCTGATTATATTTCAGCACAGGGTTTTTCTAAATGTTAAAACATCAATGTGAACCCTCCACCCAATTTAGCTTTTGATTTCTTTCATAGCTAGCAAGTAGCATAGCTCCCAACTGTCCCAGATTTGGAGGGACAGTTTTGCGATTCGGCACTGCGTCGCTTTAACTGACAATTGCGCGGTCGTGCGACGTTGCACACAAACAAAATTGACATCCTTTTTTTCCCACAAATAGAGCTTTCTTTTGGTGGTATTTGATCGCCTCTGCGGTTTTAATTGTTTGCGCTATAAACAAAAAAAGAGCGACAATTTTGAAAAAAACGCATTATTTTTTACTTTTTGCTATAATAAATATCCCCCCAAAATTTTTTTCCTCAGTTTAGGCCAATATGTATTCTTCTACATATTTTTGGTAAAAAAAAAAAAAAAAAATCGCAATAAGCGTATTTTGATTGGTTTGCGCAAAAGTTATAGCATCTACAAAATAGGGCATAATTTTATGGCATTTTTATTATTCTTTTTTTTTTACTAGTAATGGCGGTGATCTGCAATTTTTATCGGGATTGCAACATTATGGCGGACACGTCGGACAATTTTGACACATTTTTGGGACCATTGGCATTAATACAGCGATCAGTGCCATGAAAATGCATTGATTACTGTAAAAATGTCACTGGTAGTTATGGGGTTAACACTAGGGGGTGATCAAGGGGTTAATGTGTTCCCTAGGGAGTGATTCTAACTGAAGGGGGGAAGGGGACTGTGCAGGGGAGATGACAGATTGCTGTTCATACTCTGTATGAACAACAATCTGTCTGTTCTCCCCTCAGAGAACCAGAAACTGTGTGTTTACACGGACAGATTCCGGTTCTCCTTTTCCCCCGAGCGATCGTCGGAGCCCGGCGGGGATCGCGACCGCCGGGCACTCGCATCGGCCCCGTGGGCGAGCAGGGGGTGCGCCCCCGTGCCTCCAGCGGCACACACGTGCCCCCTAGTGGCCAAATATGTTACCAATGTAACATGATAGCGATTCGCGCAGCCGAGCCATGTTGCAGTACAACTGCGGCGGCTGGTCGGCAAGCGGTCAAGGGGCGTGGCAGGGGGCGTGTTCTATGCCTACATACATTTGCTAGTAGGTGTCCCTCATTCCCGTCTCAAAATGTTGGGAGGTATTTGATAATAATGTGACATCTTAAATAGTAATAAACATAAAAAACTCTAATGAGCCACACTACACCCTTAATAAATACCGTCCACTACAGCATAAGAGAAACAACATCTAAAACCGAAAATCATAAATATTAATGACTTCACCATTCTTGTTTTGACTTCACCTTCAATGAAACAAAATATGCTAGCTAGCCCTGATTACATATTTGTATTTAAAGCAAAACTTCACTCTCTCAATCAACATTGGCTATTATTAATCCTTATATCCTTATGCTGCGTTTATCATATTTACTTGTTTTAAACTTTTTTTTTTACATTTCTTCAGTTACTTTCTGGTGTCCAGACCTAAACATACATCCCAGAAGTCTTCAGGAGGGTAGGAGGGGTTTTCTCACCACACCCTCCTGCCTGTACGCCTGAGCTAAAGGCAGATAGATTCCAGGAGGTAAATGCTACATTAATCATTTTAAATAAGAAGGTATGTGGCGCTAACTAAAGATTGACCAAGTGTGTCATATGGCTGGACAGAAAATATGGGGGTAAGGGCAGAAGACTTGGGGGGTAACCTGGGATGTAGGGCATGTCAATCTCTACATAGTGCTACAGAGAACATCACTCTTTTGTAGGTGAGTGTCGTTCACTGCCGCATTTAAGACCAATCACTGCCTGAGTAATGCAGAGGAAGAAGAGTACCCTTTGTACCCTGTGAATGGATGGGGGTCCTATGAGACTCTGAAACATTGCTCTGATATAATGATGTAATCTCTGAATAAAGCTTTGGACCCATTTGTGGACATCCATGGTGTGCTGGTGACATTCCCTCACTCTGGATGTGGGGTGGGGTTTAAGGGGTGAACTTGTGTGGTATTAGACTAGGGCAGTGATGATGAACCTTAGCACCCCAGATGTTTTGGAACTACATTTCCCAGGATGCCCATGCATTCTGCAGTGTAGTTTAGCATCATGGGAAATGTAGTTTCAAAATATCTGGGGTGCCAAGGTTCGCCATCACTGGACTAGGGGGGTGCCCAACCTAGTAAATGGCACATGTCAATCTTTACAAAAATCTGCACAGAGCATTCCTTTTTTATGCTAGTGCTTTCGCTGCCTCATTCTATACCACCCTCTGCCAGAGGAGTGAAAGCCCTGTGCATCATGTGACTCAACAGAAAATGGGGGGTACAAAGCACTTGAGGGGTAGTAGACCAGGAGTGCCACAACCTGGGGTATGGGCATCTCAATCTCTACCAAGTGAGAGATTTACCCTCTTGGACAGTTATTACCGGAAAATGTATCTTTGGAAGATTTTGGCTCATTTCTTGTTGTAATGCAAATGTAAAATTATTGGATTTCCATTACTCTCTGTCCATGTGACAGGGGTCACCAGAACAAAAAAAATCAGATAGCAATAAATTATGACATTGTGGTTCTAATGCCGCGTACACACGAGCGGAACTTTCCAGCAGACTTGGTCCGGAGGACTGGACTCCGTCGGACAATTCGATTCGTGTGTGGGCTCCAGTGGACTTTCTTTCCCCAAAAGTCTGACGGACCTAGAAATAAAACATGTTTCAAATCTTTCCGACGGACTCGAGTCTGATTGAAAAATTCGCTCGTCTGTATGCTAGTCGACGGACGAAAACCGACGCTAGGGCAGCTATTGGCTACTGGCTATCAACTTCCTTATTTTAGTCCGGTGTACGTCATCATGTACGAATCCGTCGGACTTTGGTGTGATTGTGTGTAGGCAAGTCAGTCCGATTGAAAGTCCGACGGACCTACGCTGCAAAGTCCGTCGGAAAGACTGTCGGACCTAGTCCGTCGAAAAGTCCGCTCGTGTGTACGCGGCATAACCCTTCCCTACTCTATCCAAAACAAAAAAAACAACAAAAAAAAAAGTTTGGGCTATACATATTATTATTATTATGCAGTGACCTATATGCAGGGCCCTCCTATCCCTCTGTCTTATAATGCATTGTAACTGGACTGTCCACCTTAACCTTATAAAGTGCTGCACAAACTGTTGTTATATAAATCCTGTATTATTATTATTATTATTATTATTATTATTATTATTATTATTAGTATAATAAAGTATTATAATAATAATCATTTTAGTTATGCACAGTGAGGAAGAAACATAAAAACATTTTTTTAGACTGGAACTGTGCACCTTTGCCCTACACTACGCAATTACTAGCTAGCTTTGCTTGAATCAGATGCGTCGTTATTTTGGATACTGGATAGTGCATTGGTTTTGGGGTATGTTCTGACATAAAGGAACACACAGTAACCATGTTAGATTAAATAAACAGCAGGGGGGTTACTTTGAAACAATGTCCTATCAGTCAACACATGGTTCCATTGACAGTGCTGAGCGCGGTGTCCAACCTACTTCCAATAATGAGGGCTCAGGTCCAGCGCACACACTGACCTGCTTGTACCCTCCTTTTGATGTATTCCACTTTGAGTGACAGCTGCTGGAGACAAAGTGTTTGGTAAATTTGCTGAACGCAGGAGACAAAGCAGACGTGGAAATTGGTGTTAGTGAACAAAAGACAAAAGGAAAGTAAAGAAAACATGTCTAATTTCATTGCTACCCAGACATGTATGTGCACGATTAAAAAAGCATTTGTAAATTCTATCCCACCTCTTAAATCATGGAAGAGACTGAAAATACAGTTACCCCTTAAAAAATGAGAGACACCCCTGCCATTCTCACATTTCCAGCCTCCTGAGTAAATGCGGATTCTTATCTCCCAAATGTGTTTTGCACCATCAAAGACAAGGAGCAGTTTGTCTCTGACACTCCATTTTCTAAAGGTCTCTTTTGTAGCAAACTATTAATTTAATTTGCAGCTCCACAAAGGTCGTGGATCCGGATTTCATCAGAATAAAGGCTCTGCCTCTCAGGCTGGATCAAATCACTTTAAACTGGAGACGCGGCTTCTGCTGGACAGATATCCATCAACTAGTGTACACAAAACAACGAATACCCAAACACACCTCTCCTCTGTGAAAACCCATGAGGTTTGAGTAATTACATGTTTTGGCAAAGTCAACTCGTATGTCCATGTATGTGTGTGAAGGGAAAGCAAACAAAAGGACACCGACAATGCAAAGGCCGCCGGCCGGCTCTATGTCGAAGAATGGGCCTGATCTGCAGGACAACACCAGATTTGGTTTCAACTTCCCGGCTTCTTTTTTCCTTGTTTTTGTTTTATATTGTGCATGCTGTGATAACTGTGCAAGGGGTGTGAGTAAATTGTGACCTCTCTCTGCCGCATCCTCCTTCCAAGTAAACCAAAGGAAGCTGGGGAGCTTCCACCATTCCAAATATAACTTTTATGGCTAAAAATAGACCAGCTAAACAATTGTTCTGATAAGCACACCTTGGCTTGGGAGATTCATCCTGTACGCTTCATGCTTGTTTATACACAAACACATAAACCGTGCATGTGTCTGTGTCTATATATATGTGTGTCTATCTATATCTATCCATCTATATATCATTTTTTTTTCTCCCAATGAAGCGTGTCTGGACATTTAAGACTTTAAACAGGAGTTATTATAAGAGTGTGATTTCAATCATGATCAGACATTTTAGGGGTAGGGGCATTTATCTCTTAATATTAATATTATACGGGATTTATATAACGCCAACAGTTTGTCTATCTATCTATCTATCTATCTATCTATCTATCTATCTATCTATCTATCTATCTATCTATCTATCTATCCATCTATCTATCTATTACTATCTATCTATCTATCTATCTATCTATCTATCTATCTATCTATCTATCTATCTATCTGTCTATTTCTATTTATACCTGATACCTATTTTTTTTTTTTTTATTCCAATGAAGCATTCTATCAAGTCTGTCATATATATGTATATAATATGTTTGAATAGAGATCTATGTTTGTCCCAAGCATGTCTGAATCCACTTACTGTTGACTGTCTCACTACCCTTGCTGGAAGTCTATTGCAAGCATCAACTACTCTTTCACTGAAACGATGCTTTCTAAGATTAGTTTTCTCCTAACTTTCCTTCTGTCTTTTCTTTCCTCTAGTTTGAGGTCAAGTCCTCGTGTTCTTGACCTCACGGCTCGTACACATGCTCAGAAAATCGTATGAAAAATACTGCGTTCTAAGTGATCGTATGATAATCTATACATGGATTCGTTAGTACAGAGCTTTTGAGACCCGATCACGGCAATTCATGCGAAATTATCCGATTGGAACAAGCACAAAAAATGTACTTGTACGATACCAGATCGCACAATTTTCATTTAGGCTGGGTTCACACTTATGCGAATTGGATGAGGTTTCTCCACATCCAATTCGCATGTCAGGAGATTGTGACTGGCTCTCTATGGAGCCAGTTCACATATCTCTGGAGCGGCTGTGGAGTGAATTGCACAGGATTCCCGTGCGTCTTCTGTTCCGTTTCAGGTCCAAATTCAGCCAAAAATTTAGACCAAAAACGTACCAGAAATGGTGAACAGGGACGCACGGGACCCCTGCTGTGAGCCGCTCTGCACGGCAGTGTCAACCCAACCTTAATTGGTACAGTTGCCATTGGAAAATACAATACAAATACACTACAACACATTATATCACTTCTGCGTTTTTATTCTGCCGTACGAGAATTTTCATAACTTTAGTACGTTTTCGATATGAGATTAGCATGCAAAAAAGAAAACAAAAACAGGACAATCATTTGTCCGATAATCTCATTGTGTGTACTAGCTTTAGCTTCATACTGAAAATACTGCTGACCTGAACCTTTTTTTACACAGTTAATGTATTTAAAAGTGAATCGTGGACAATCAGGGAGTTGGGGTATGAGTTTGTTTTTACTGTGTCTCCATTTATAATATATATATATTTATTATTTATAAAATTTTTATCTGATATATACTGCACATATACAGTATATATATATATATATATATATATATATATATATATATATATATATATATATAATATATATATAAATGTGTGTGTAACCTAAATATAAGATCTGTTAGACGCTTAACATAACGCACATAGCTCTGACCCCCCTGAATAAGAACAATCACTCCACAAGGACAACGCACAGTCACCCACACATCTATAAGGACACAGGGGGATTTACTAAAACTGGTGCACTCAGAATTTAGGTAGCCAATCGGCTTCTAACTTCAGCTTGTTCAGTTAAACTTTGGCAATAAACCTGAAGCCAATTGGGTTACTAGGCAGAGCTGCGCCAGATTTTTGCATTCTTTCGTTTTAGTAAATAACCCTAATGCCCCGTACACACGATCGGATTTTCCGACAACAAATGTTGTATGCGAGCTTGTTGTTGGAAAGTCCGACCGTGTGTATGCTCCATAGAAGATTTGTTGTCGGAATTTCCGCCAACAAATGTTTGAGAGCAGGTTCTCAAATTTTCCGACAACAAAACTTGTTGTCGGAAATTCCGAGCGTGTGTACAGAATTCCGACGCACAAAATTCGACGCCTGCTCAGAATGAAGCAGAAGAGCCGCACTGGCTATTGAACTTTATTTTTCTCGGCTCGTCGTACGTGTTGTCCGTCACCGCGTTCTTGACGTTCGGAATTTCCAACAACATTTGTGTGACCGTGTGTATGCAAGACAAGTTTGACCCAACATCCTTCGGAAAAAAATTCACGGTTTTGTTTCAGAAAATCCTATCGTGTGTATGCGGCATTACGGTTTTCTTTTTCTCACCCTTCTGACATGTCATTCACTTCGATTATTTATTTGTTTTTTTTTCCTCAAACACCTTACACAGAATGTATGAGTTAATGTAGATAAAAGTTTTTCTTTTTCTTCTTTTTTTTTTGTTTAATACACCAAAACATAAATGCTCCCTTTGCTTTACACATACAATGTCATTTAGCTGTTTATTGTTTGTCCTGTTTATCTGACATGCTGTTTGTGTTACATAGATGTGGTCCACATATACTGTTTTGGAAGTATACTTGGCTCTTCAGCAGAAGTTAGGTGTAAATGATGATGAATGAAGTTGTGCATTGTAGGGCAGGTCGGGTGTTGGAGCTGTCACTTTCTCCCCCATTAGTTCCATTATTTCCTGCTTCCAAGGTGAACGCTTAGCCTGCTGACGGAGCAGCAAAGCTTCTCTAAACACAAGTATTAACTTAGAGCAGCTTGCCCTCCAAGTCATGACAAACTCCATTCTAAACATCGCGTCTCCGCTTCTTATTATTACAACTAAGCGCTGTCTGCAACGTAATGACTTTTGTGTCTGAAATGTCGGCTCTTTAAATGTATTAAAAACACATTAGCTTGCTGTTTTATTTTAGTGTAAACCATGACTAATAGGAACCCTGCAAATGTCCATAAAGTAATAGATATTGAAAAATCGAACAGATTTTAATAGACCGGAAACAGCAAGTATAATGTCATATACATACACAGTATATGTATGCACGATAGATATGTTAAGTAAATATCAAAGTAAGCCAAGCTACTCTATCACTTTTAGAAAGAATCAAAAGGCTTCATATACAGCTTTAAAGGGCACTACACTTGATGAGAAAATTGTACAAAAAAATATATCGCTTTCGAATCGATCGTACGATAATCTGATCACGGCTTTCATCCAAAATTTTCCTTGTACGATACCAGATCAGACGATTTTTGTTTAATCAGTACAGTTTTCGCCTGAAAATACAATACAAATACTATACATTATATCACTTCCGAATTTTTATTCTGTTGTATGAGAATTTTCATACTTTACTAACCTCTTCATTTTCAATATGGAGACAAGCATGCAAAAAACAAAAACAAACAAACAAAAAAAAAATCGGATAATCGTCCAATAATCTCATCATGTGTACTAGTCTTAATACAAGGATAGCCACGTGAGCGTAGTTTTCAAATCCTTGGCTGAAAATAACTGGCACTTTTTGAAAATAAGGCTCCTGGCGTGTTAGCCTTGTGAATTGAATTTATAGTACTTTTTATTTATAATACTATTAATATTATTATGTTAACTGTGTGAATTGAGCCTATAGTATTTCCTATGTATTATTATTATAAAATAATAATTATTATACAGGATTTATATAGCGCCAACAGTTTGCGCAGCGCTTTACAACATCGGGGAAGACAATACAATTACAATACAATTCAATACAGGAGGGATCAGAGGGCTATAACTATAACTATAATATTCATAGTTATTATTATTAGCATTATATTTCTTTCCTGGTAGATCATTTTATTGGAAATCAGGGGAAATTAAATCAATCAAAGGAAATACAATGCAAATCAATCAAAGGAAATACAATGCATGGGGTCACCCACGCAAGGGGTCATGTATGATCACATGTGAATGAGATTATATTTCTTTTAACACACACAACTTTATAATATGATAATTATAAGGTATTAAATGAATAATAATTGTTAATTATTGTATTTCTTTTAACACACACAAAACTGTAATATGATAACTTTAAATTATTATTATTATGCTGAAAGTATACAGCGTGGCGCTTTACAAATTAAAGAGAGACGGTAAAGTTAAAATACAATTCAAAACAAAAGGGTTAGGGGGATACTATGTGCTACATGGTCTGCATAATAAAAAAAAAAAAAAGTATTTGTTATACGTTATGTAAACTAAAAGAAAAGATAGTACACAGGAAACATTTCCGGGAAAACTTGTTAGACGGGCAGATGAAAATCAAAACTACCATTAGGTAAAAATAATCCATCCCCCATCAGCAGTTGCCCATGCATACCTCACAAGAGCTGGGATTTCACATCAAAGGCTTCTGATAAGATCCTAAACAAAGCAAAGTAATAATACAGACAGAAAACTCCAAAGTGAGCTACTTCCTCTCGAGGAGGCTGAAAGTGCACCCTCAGAAAAAAAATAGGTCTGTGATATTATGTCTAGATTTGTATGACTTTAAAATATTGTTAGTGATTTAGTAGATAGGACTAGCATGAAGTCGGATTTCATGATTGTCTGTATATGGGAACATCAAGTTAAAAGTACTACTCTATAGGAAAGTGCAGGCTGAAAAGTGGGAGGAATGGGAGTAGTGGGCCAGTCATTAGGTAACTTTCCTTTAATCTTATACTGAGATAGAATAGCATGCTATAGGAGCCGTATTCTAAGAATCACATTATTTTCTATTACTGCTACCACTTGGTTCAGCTACTTCTCACAGGTATTGTAAACCAAGTTGGAAGACAGCTTGTCAGGAGGGTTAACTACCTCCTCCATATGTGTAACAATATTGGGATTAAAGGCTCTCCGCTTTGTGAACAGTAAAATAAAATCTCACGTAGAGGGTCGGATATTTATGTGTTCTCTGAGATGTGACACTTCACAGTAGCCGTCTCCCCTGACACATGAAACCAAGGCTCTTATTTTACTCCTAGCACCCAATTGTGTATGAATGCCAAAGGTCGCTTTAAGATTTATATTCCTCTAGGCGGGAAACTATATGCATATTTCTATGGCATATTAACCATATTCAGGGTCAGTGTAACCTGAGTTCCAAAGATTATAATAGGCACTTGTATAAAAATGCATGAAGCAAAAAAAATGGACCGCAATATGTATATCGTGTGCATGTTTATATATATATATATATATATATATATATATATATATATATATATATAATGATGGGACACGATCTCCAATGCAGAGAGTTTACTGAAAAATCCTCATGGCGTGAAATATATTACATATATATATATATATATATATATTGATATATATTGATATATATAGTCAAGAATATGCACGTGGAGGGGGACGAGTGCACAATGTGTGTTTGTATGCATATTGCATGTGTATATCTATCTATCTATCTATCTATCTATCTATCTATCTATCTATCTATCTATCTATATATATATATATATATATATATATAATATGACGGGACACGATCTCCAATGCAAAGAGTTTACTGAAAATTCTTCATGATGTGAAATATATTGTGTGTGTATATATGTACACACATATATACACACACATACAGTATGCATACAAACACACACACTGTGCACTCATCCGTGTATATATATATATATATATATATATATATACACACACACACAATATATTTCACATGTCATGAAGATTTTTCGGTAAACTCTTTGCATTGGAGATTGTGTCCCGTTATTATATATATATATATATATATATATATATATATATACATACAGTATGCATACAAACACCACACACTGTGCACTCGTCCCCCTCCACATGCATATTTTTGACTTTGCCCTACAATTTTTCTTATCATATCTCTCATTATTTATACAGATAGCAGAATTTACTCATTTCAAAAACTGTTCACTATTTGGAGAAGTGACCAAGTGCCATAAGAGGACATGTCTGCTCTTAATGTAAACCAGTAATAATAATAATAGTAATAATAATTGTAAGCTCACGGGAGCAGGGCCCTCCTAACCCTATTGTATTGAATTGCATTGTTGCTGTATTGTCTCCCATTATACGGTTAAACGACCGCTCGGACTTAAGACCAGCTCTCCCCACCCGAACGACATGCTATACATCATTATATTGTACAGTACAGTACAGAATTTTCATTTGTGTTCTGTACATAAGCAAATTAAAACAACGTTATTGAGCTGGAGTTGTGTTTAGACCTTTTTTTTTTCACAGTACAGTACAGTAATTAAGAATACTTAAAATATTGATTACTTGTGGCTCCTCTTTTAACGACCAATTCGTTTAACGACCTGGTCGTTGGAATGGAACCTGGTCGTTAAGTGAGGAGTACCTGTATACTAATAATAATAATAACGCACTTATAATTTATTACACATGGTAAAGCCTTTGTCCAAGACAACATTTTTAAACCCTATTTATGAAGCGTAACATAATTAGTTATTTTCTACTGCAGAGATATTTTGCACCTTCACCATGTGGAAATTAAGCAAATCTAGCACAGTAATATAAAATTTGAATTGTAAATTGTTTGTGTTTACTCCTATTACTCTTGGAATAAGGGCCCGTTCACAATAGTCTGAGTCAGTTGTGCCAGGCGGCAACATGTGCTATTTCAATGCATTGTACTTCTTTTATGATTTTTTTTACTTTGTTAAGTGTGTACACAGACACACTCTATACAAGTCTCCGCACTTCGGCAGATTTGCGTTGATCTGCGGTGCCATCCGATGCATTGTGGGAAAATATGGCATGCCTGCATTACTCCGTACTGCACATTATGGTGACTGCTATTGATCAGGTGCCTAAAGATACAACTCATAGCACATAGATGCTGATTTTGTATAAAGATTCACTTCAATTATCCAATCATGTGAAAAGAAAACCTCTGTTTACTTATTTCATCTGCATATGATTGGATAATTGAAGTGAATCTTCACACATTTTATTGTCAAACCCTTTAGTAAATCAGCATGATAGTGAATTAGACTTTTCCACAATGCTGCACTTTCTTGGGTTAGAGTTTTCTCTTTGATAGGTTAACAATGGAGCGGTCTACAGAGTGCTTCCCCTCCGCAGGCACACACATGCACATTCACCTTACGGGGATATGTATGTTTGTATGATTATATTTTTGCAAGGAGTCTAGATCGTGCATGGATGTGGTTTCAACAAACAGACAATTAAAGGGTTATTTTTCTGCTGTTGTTTTTAAAGGAAATTTTAAAGTTATTCCTTGCAGTGGGGCTGTGCCAGCACTACAATAGGATTAACTTCTTTAGCCTAGAGCAGTGATGGCGAACCTTGGCACCACAGATGTTTTGGAACTACATTTCCCATGATGCTCATGCACTCTGTAGTGTAGTTGAGCATCATGGGAAATGTAGTTCCAAAACATCTGGGGTGCCAAGGTTTGTCATCACTGGTCTAGGGGAAAAGAGAAGCACTCTTACCCAATCTTCTGCTTTCCCAATAGATGCCACTCCCCCACACTCTGACGGTGGACTGTCCCTCTTTGTCACCAGGTCCATATAAGGCTATAGACTCTGTATTGGTCCTGATGATGTTGGGATCATATGGTGGCCATAAACATTTCCATTTTTTTTTATCCAATTGATGTGCGGTTCAATCAAAATGATCAAATCTGCAAACAATTGCATAGCCATAACCTCCCTTCCAATCGATTTACACTAGACTTAACTAGATTGAAACTCAAAGTGAGTTGATCAGACAGGGTGGAATATTATCGATCTTTTTTAAGATACTTTGTTCATAAATGTTATTGAATTTCGATTGGTTAGATTATGAGATTACATAGTGAAAACAGAGATGTGATCAATAATTTTAAATATAATTAATCTTAACTATCGATTTCCCTGTGTGGCATACCGATTGGATTGATTGTTTATTCCTTTTGGAAGAGATTGATTGGAAAATCAATAGATCATTTATCAAAGCGTGTATGACCACAATGAGAGCACTGGAGTGTGGGGGAGAAGACTCTGACTGGTCTAGAAGCACAGAGAAATGGAGGATCAGGCTGGAGAAATGAAGGGAAAGGGGAGACCTGATTGAAACCTTTAAATACAAAAATTGAGTAAATAAGGTCTAGGAGGGCAGTATTTCCAATATGATGCCAAGATCAAGAACACAGGGACAAGACTTCAAACCAGCAGGAGGAAAGTTCAAAACTAATCTTAGAAAGTATTATTTAACCCATTCATGCCGACTGTACGCAAATTTGCGTTCATGGTTAAATAGAGGTTAAACCGGGGTGATGCACCCCCCCAGCGCTCGTGTCATTGGATTTGATTGACAGCAGCGGGAGCCAAAAGCTGCGCTGCTATCAATCTATCCAAGAGCCGGGACCCCGTGGAGAGATGGAGAGGGCGTCTTCGCTGACAGAAATACGGGGCTCAGATAAGGAAACAAGGGGGCTGGGGGGCCAGTCATGCATTAAGGTGAAAAAACACGAGGGGTTTACAACCCCTTTAAGCGGCTGCTCATTTGTAATTTTTATATGTTTTAGCGTGGATATCCTATATGATTTTTGATGGAAAAATACTGCTATTTAGTAAATCACCAATATGTTTATTAAAGGAGTGGTTCTGCAGCTTTATTATCAGCAAATGACTTTCAGACATGGCCTATATGATATGCAGTATTTGTAGGTGTCAGGAATGTTCATTATCACTTGAGAGATTTTCAGGATGGTGGAAAACCTTTTCTGCCATCGTGTGATACTGAAAGCTCATTTCTCTCTCTCTCTCTCTCTCTCTCTCTCTCTCTCTCTCTCTCTCTCTCTCTCTCTCTCTCTATATATATGCAGTACACTGAAATGTTAGCCAGATGGGTAGGAAAAGTCACAGTGGCCCCAGAGCTGTGTGGCTGAGATGAAGATGGCAAACGTTTCATCGCCTTTCATTCTTAGCCAAAAAGCTGCGATCAATAAGCAGCTTAACCTACATGGTGCCGGACCCTAGAGAGCACACAATATCAGGTAGAAAGATTAATGGCACACAACTGCAACATTTGGTTTGTGTCGTTAATATCCTGTAGTGTATTCAGTAGGATGACACAGTTTTCTATCAAACAGTCATTTTCAGAGTTTGTGATTGATCATGGACAGTTTTCAGAAACAATCTTTAATTAGGCTCTTAAGACCAAAGTAAAAAAAAAAACATTAACAATAAATTGCAGAGGCACCGCGTCATCATAGCACATTAGAGTGCAAACAAAATATTTTCATTCTTTAATCAGATATCTCGTGCCGTATTTCTACCAAGTTGTGTTTAAGTTAGCACATGTACTAATTACATAACCATTGTTTTCTTTCCCATACGATGACAGGTGATTCATATGTGTTTTTCTTCCACTTCCACATTCCCTCTGACAAACAGGAGATAACGTGGGATGTTACAAGAGTGCAAATAGCGTGTAATTAGAAGATAGGATGTGTTGTGAATGACTGAAGACCAGGGCCAGCATTCATTACTCAGTCTTATGTGGGTCTGGGCTCATGAAGGGTCATGTGGGCAGAAACCTGGAGACATTCATTTCTTTCCCAAACAATCTGATTGCATTTTTCTGCAAGCTAAGGCCTTATCTGCAAGTGACACCTCCTGTTTAACCAACACAGAGGCCTGTTCCTTTAACCTTTACCAAATGGATAACCGTACTCTACTGAGAGTATCTAGGGGCTGTCGATGCTGACCTTTCCTTCTTAAAATAGTAGTTCCCAGGCTTTAACTTCTAAAAGGGTGACAACATGATTCACTATGGTGTTTTGTAGCCCTGTTTGCTAGCCAGTCAAAATCAAATGAGGCAATGGCATCTCATGTACAGATTGTTTGATCTGAAACCTCCAGTATGGTTAAACCCATCACGAACCTGGCCAATTCAAACTGAGCATATGATGAAAAATGTGCAAGCAGTTATTTTAGTGAAAGCTGCATGTCATAACAATCTGGAGATCCTTAGATATAGCCAGCCTAAGGTAGAACATAGTTACATAGTAAGGTTGAATAAAGACACACCAGTCCATCCTCAGTGAGTGTGGGTGTGTGACTACAATTGTCCCTATCCATGTACATTGTGTCTCACTAGATGCTCATCTATTATATTATTATTTATTTAAGGTACCCATATAGCGCCGTCAATTTACGCAGCGCTCCACACATACATCGCACACTCACATCAGTCCCTACCCTCAAGGAGCCCACAATCCAAGGTCCCCAACTCACATTCATATACTAGGGCCAATTTTGGACAGAAGCCAATTAACCTACCATCATGTCTTTGGAGTGTGGGAGGAAACCGGAGTACCCAGAGAAAACCCACACAGGCACAGGGAGAACATGCAAACTCCAGGCAGGTGGTGTCATGGTTGGAATTCAAACCAGCGACCCTTTTTACTGTTAGGTGAGAGTGCTACCCACTACACCACTGTGCCGCATTGAGAAGGCAAATTTTTTTCTTTCATTTTGGATAGAGCAAAGCTGGCCATAGATGGATTGAATTTCAGCAGGGACTGGAAGAATTTCGAGCCATCTATGTGCAGGCTGGCTGTACAGAAGTCAACATCTCGATCAACCAGCCTGTCGTTTTTTTTTTTCCTAATCAGTGGCACTGGCTATATCTTGCAACACTGATCGTTGTATGACAATGGAGAAGTCTAAAATAGCTCTGCCTGAGGGATTCATTGAATCATTTTTCAGTGGCTGGCATTATCTATGGCCTTCCTAATACCTGGTACACAGGGGCAGGTTTTTTTTTTGCTCAACCCAGCAGGCTGAACGAAAAAAAAAAAAAACTGAGGAGCTTGCTGTACTAACTATGCAATGTTAGTACAGTGATCTCCCTGCTGAGCTATTGTGTTCTGACAGGGGGACCACCCTGTCCGAACACACCGGTAAACTCTCGCAGCCATCCGTTGTGAGCGATGATCAGATGCCAATCGGCAGCTGTTTTTCCAGCATGTCTGCTCGACAGAAGCTGGACGTTTGGCCTACTTTGGGTTGACAGGCTGCTGTACACACAGGCCGAATGCTGGCCGGTTTCTGTTGAGCCAGCTGATGTGCCAGACTTTAGAGAGGGGAAATCTCTCCAAAGTAAGGGAATCCTAAGATGTCACCAGGATCACCAGAACTAGTGTTTCCACTGGAAGATTTCTACTCTATTCCTGTTCTGGTGACAACCCAATATTTGGGATTTTCTTTCACTTTCAATCTTGGTGATAAAAGTCGACACACAGAGAGACAGAGTCCCGCAACATGTCTGCGCACATGCCAGGTATTCCTATACAGACACACACAAGTGACAGGTGTCTATAAGTTCTCAGACACCAGAAATCAGTGTCACATGTGCAAATGGAAATCTCCATGAGCAGATGTGCCAAAGGTCTTTGCAAGGTCCCAGGGAAACTGCTGCACATCTCCACATGCGCAGGATATCTGGAGATCGCAGAGCAATAGAGAAGCAGCAGGAGAGAAATATTGTGGGGTCGAAGTTCCTCTTCTAGTCAAAATGTTGACATTTCCTGTCATATGTGGGCACATCCTTTACCTCCTACTAATCAGAAAGGTGTAAAGCCTCGTACACACGATTGAACTTTCCGAAGGGAAATGTGTGATGACAGGCTGTTGGCTGAAAATCCGAACGTGTGTATGCTCCATCGGACAATTGCTGTCGGACTTTCCGCCAACAACTGTTGGCTAGCAGGTTTTCAAATTTTCTGTGGACAAATGTCTGTTGTCAGATTTTCTGAGCGTGTGTACAAAAGTCCGTCAGACAAAAGTCCAAAGTACAAACACGCATGCTCAGAAGCAAGGACGAGCCAGAATCGGTCGGTCTTGTAAACTAGCGTTCGTAATGGAGAATTAACATCCGTGACGTGGCAAATTATGAAATCTCCAAATGCAGCTCACAATTCTCTTCTTCTATAATGAGATAATAATGAAGCTGCTTTGCTGGTGAAACTGATGGAGTTATTGCAAACAAATTTTCAAAGGCTTTTTTTTTTCTAGTGATATCAAGAATAATATTTTTATGCTTTTTTTTTTATTTGGGCAAGTTACCACAACACCATTATCCCATAGTTTATAGGATTAAAGATACAATTATGTTGGTGTCCTTTGTTAATTTTCCATTGTATTTTTTAAAATGTAGCTGCCTACTCCCAAACTGTCATTTGAAGTAAAACACATAGCCAAGTATTATTCTCCACAATTTTTTTATTGTGCATTAAAAAAAAAACAATAAAATTAGACATGCTATCTGCCAATAGAGCTTAACCAAAAAGTGCTTTCTATGCATCCAAAAACATAGAAAATATACCAAATCAAATCATTATTCAACCAAAAAAGTAATGTCAAAGCAACAACTCCAAGACCAATAATAAATACGTTATCTCCTCCGATTCAGCAACATGGCTGGTTGACGAACAGCCGTTCAGAAACAAACTGAAAAGCGCAAAATGAAAAGTGCAAAATGAAAAGCGCAAATCAACACTCACCAAACTTCTACTAACACACAATTATCAGAAGGAGCCCAAAGGGTGGCGCTAAAGAGCTGAAAAACCACGTAATACGTCTAGTATGTCAGTATGTTCGTAATTGTTGGCCAACAATTGTGTGGCCGTGTGCATGCAAGACAAGTTTGGGCTAACGCCCTTCAAACAAAATTCCACGGTTTTGTTGGCCAACAATACAATCGTGTGTACAAGGCACAAGAAGAGGTGATAAAAGAAGAACCAGCTTTGTAAATAAATCAGTGGGGTCGATTTACTAAATGAGTAGAGGCTGTTCGCTTGGCAAAGTGTATGCTTACCCTGTAAAGTGACTGTTGACTTTGTTTCATGAATAAGGGGGAGATGTGTTCACTTCAGCCATCAAGCTAAAATCCTATTTTGTTAAATTTCCTTTCCACATGATTGGGTATTCAAAGTGAACACATTTTCACCTTATTTACTAAGCTAGATGAACATTTTGTAAATCAACCTCACAATTTGCATATTAATGTTCCAAAGGTTTAGAGCTTCTTGGGCCTGTCAAGAAGAAAGCTGACCATTAGTGATACGTTACTACATCTCAGTGACAATCTATAGTTTTATCTCATCACAGGTTTGCGTTAAGCCTGTTTCTTATCAGTTCTGGTATAATTAATACCAGAAAAATGCTTTCAAATGCTGTGTGTACATTGATGTATTGTCATCTTGTATGGCATAACCCCTTGCAAGTTTGAAGTTAGCATTTCAGACTTTAATGGAATGAATGAATTTTGCATGCCTTCCGTTTGCTTCTTACCAGGCAGGAAGATATAACCAGGTACAGATCCATTTAGCTGCTATTGCTAAATCAAATCAGATGATTCCTGATCTCATTATGTCTTCAAAGAGGTGTGGTTGTGCATGGTTATTTCAAAAATAACGTTACAGCAACTTGGTCAGGGGGCCAAAGAAGAGAATAAAATCCAATCAAGATAACAGGAAGAAATCTTCCAGACATAAAAGGTGAGACAAATATCTATGAAATGTCTAAGAGAAGGCAAGCAGACTGCACCGGAGGGGGGGGGGGGGTATGTTAATTAAAACAAGAAACAAATGTCCAGCCATAAAAAATGCACTGTGTCCAAAGTGAAACATATTATTGCATTAACGGCAAAATGTTGTCACATTGCAGTGATGGGAATTTATAAGCAGTAGCTGCATCTGTAGGGTCCTGTTCTAGGCCATTCATGTCTGACTAAGTACATTGTATTCCTGCATACTGGAAATATTTGTGATCATCCCTCCTTTTTGTTTTAAATACAATATAAGATTTATTTTGTTTGTCCTGAAATACAAATCTATCAAAAAACAAAACAAAAAGGTCTTATTGTGGTCAACAGTCATGATGGGCAAGTTGAAAAATTCAATGATCTGCGTACAGCCTACATTGGTACGTCAAGTATGGCACTGAGAAATTTCACACCAAAATAAGTTAGTACTAAAACTCTAAAAAATAAAATGAAAAAAATAAAATAAAACTGAAAATATTGGTTTCATCTAAATTTAAAGCATAATACTAATTTACTCAATTTGCACCAAGGCTCTGAAGCTGGGCATAGTCACTACAGGGCAATCGAATTATGCCTGCAGTCACATCACTATTTCCCCTTAATAGGCATTGCCCAGCCATATCTAAGGGCACTCAATAGATAATCTCAATCTAGTTCATCAGATTGTCAACTAATGTCTGTGGGCACCTTAACTGTGAATGTCAACTTACACTTTTAATAACAAACCTAAGCTTAACCTAAGCCTAACCCTTAACATGTGTCTAACCCTCAATTCTAATTTTCTCAAGATTTCATTGAGAGGGTTCAGCTTGTTGTGAATAATCTTATCACTATATTTGCCCATGGCACATATCAGGCTCTGCTTTCTGCTTTGCAGTACAACACAAAGGTTGTGCTTTACTGATCCTGCTTACTGGAACCAATGAGCTCCTTAGGTTGCTGTTATCTTATCCCAACTTTTAGGTAGCATGATAGCACTGTGCCACTAAAGACACAGGCAGTTTTTTTTTTCATTCAACCCAGCAGGATGAACAAAAAGAAACAAACTGAAAAGCTTGCTGTACTAACTAGTCAATGTTAGTACAACAATCTCAGCACTGAGCTATTGTGTTCTGACAGGGGGACTTTAGGCCAGGTTCTGGTGGACAGGCTGCTGTACACACGTGCTCTGAATTTTGACTGGTTTCTGTTGAACTGGCTGATATTTGGCCCGTGTGTACCAGCCTAAATAGCTCCCTTTAGTGGCTAATCTACAAATTTACATTTAATACAATGGCACAAATTTGAAAGAACAAGCATTTAAAGCGTAGTTCTGCCAATTTTTTTTTTTTTTTCTAAAGTCAGCAGGTACAAATACTGCAGCTGCTGACTTTTAAAATAAGGACACTTACCTGTCCAGGGAGCCCACAATGTCCTCACTCGAAGCCGATCTGTCCCTCGGCATGTCGCCGGCATCTTCAGTAAGGGAATCAGGAAGTTAAGCCTTGTGGCTTCACAGCCTGGTTCCCTACTGCACATGCATGAGTTGCGCTGCACATCCTCACTGGTCCCTGCTGTCTTCTGGGACCTGTGTGTCTCCCAGAAGACAGCGGGGGGGGGGGGGGGGGGGCGACGGAGGAGGGGACGGACATGGCGTAGATCACCGCGGAATCTGTGGCGATCTATCGCCGGAAGTGGGAGCAAATACCTGTATTAGACAGGTTTCTGCTCCCCCCTTGAAAGGTACCAAATGTGACACCGGATGGGGGGAGGAACTGGAAAAGCGGAAGTTTAATTTTTGGGTGGAAATCTGCTTTAAAAACATGAAAGTCACATCAAGAAGTTAAAGCAGAACTCCATACACAAATAGCCCAATAAAGTTTTACTGCATTATTCCGGCTTCAGTCCAGAGATTTCCCCTGCAGTATATTTCTCCCACTAGGTGTCCTTAATCTTATGGCAAGCACCATTCAATGCACTTTCCCTTAGCTTAGGTCATCTTGGACCTCCCCCAGCCTGTTACCGGACAGTGAATGCAGAAGCAGCACGGTAATGGTTGACGTGGAAATCATAACATCATCTATCCATCTCTCCATCTTGACCAATCAGAGAAAGAAAGCCTTTATTAATATATATATATACACTATATTACCTAAAAGTATTGGGACATCTAACTTTAATGACGTCCCAGTCTTAGTCCGTAGGGTTCAATATTGAGTTGGTCCACCCTTTGCAGCTATAACAGCTTCAACTCTTCTGGGAATGCTGTCCACAAGGTTTAGGAGTTTGTCTATGGGAAATTTTGACCATTCTTCCAGAAGTGCATTTGTGAGGTCAGGCACTGATGTGGACGAGAAGGCCTGGCTCACAGTCTCTGCTGTAATTCATCCCAAAGGTGTTCTATCGGGTTGAGGTCAGGACTCTCTGCGGGACAGTCAAGTTCCTCCACCCCAAACTCGCTCATCTATGTCTTTTTGGACCTTGCTTTCTTGGCATGGTGATGCTCATATTCCAGAACAGGGGTAAATTCTTTTTTGCATGTTAAAATCTGCATTCCTTTGATGATACCTCACACATGTGCCACAATTGTTAACTTTATTACTGTTAAAAAAAGTTCTAACCAGCCCCCTATTTGATAGCATGGGCAGGTGACAGATTATCTTCATGGAGACATCAGGGGTCTATTAGACCCCAAATGTCTCCTCTGCCCTCCACTGCAGCTAATCAATCACAGATCATGCTTGATGCATCCTCAGCTACAGTAGCCAAGGAATCACAGTTGGGAACACAGAAGTGTGGTAATACTGCTTCCAGGTTCATTTGTTGCAGGGGTATTACCTCCTGCTTTGTTAGTTACTGGTGTAGTCTAAGCAGCTGTAATGTGCGGGTGTGGCTAGGAAGGATAGTGAGACTTTCAGTGCTGGATCTAAACACATACTGTAGTCTGCCACCATCAGATTGAGGTAAGTATTTATCTGTGGATAGGGAGGGTAGGTTAAAGTGGTTAAAGTGGTTCTAAAGGCTGAAGGTCTTTTACCTTCATGCATCCTATGCTTCAGTGTGCCGTTCCCCCCTAAGCCCCCCCCCCTTATACTTACCTAAGCCCAATCCGGATCCACTGATGTGCACAAGAACAGCGGCTCTTCCAGGTCTCTCTCTCCTCATTGGCTGAGATTGGTCCATTGGCTCCTGCTGCTGTCAACCAGCAGGAGCCAATGGATACAACACAATTGGTGCATATGAAAAGATAACAATATAGTTCTATCAACCAGTTGATCATGGGGTCAGAGATTACCCAAGATCAACTGGTTATCTTTTCATATGCACCAATAACAATTGTGCTGTAACCGCATTAACCTTTTTAATCTTTGTTTTGTCATTATTTTTTAATGTGTACCAATAAAGCTTACTGTAAATTTTATACATGTAGTTGTTAATGCCCTTTAAAGTCCCACTAAGAGGTTGTACTGTTCTACTGTTCTCTATTAGGGATGTGGGCACCCAACTCCCCTTTAAACAACAATTGACCCCTAAGGTTTAATCTGGCCATCGATCAAAATTTCGCTGGTTCAGCAGGGACTGGCCAAATTTGCGATCTATCCATGGGCAGGCTGGTTTTACAGAAGTTGGAAAATTTTCACCTGATCAGTGCCACCAGCTGTCAGAACACAATAGCTCAGTGGGAGGGATTCCCCCATCTACCTCCCATGTTTCATTCAACCCGCTGGTTCATATGTGATCAGGGTAAAGGGGCAAAAGAAATAAGTGCACTTTGTTTTACAGTGCACTTATCCTTTAAAGCGGTAGTAAACTCTGACAATGATACAATATTTAAAGTGATTGTAAAGGTTAATAAAAAAAAAATAAATAAATAAACAAAACTTACTTACCTCCACTGTGCAGCTCATTTTGCACAGAGTGGCCCCGAACCTGCTCTTCTGGGGTCCCCCGGTGGCTCCTCCCCACATCTTATAACCCCCTCAGAGAAGCGCTTCCCCGAGGGGGTTAGCTTGAGGCAACGCTCCTGAGTCCAGCACTCAGCGTCCATATAGGCCGAATGCAGGACTCCCCCCCCCCCCGACACTCGCGTCATTGGATTTGATTGACAGCCGCGGGAGCCAATGGGTTCAGGTAAGTAAAACAGGGTGGCTGGGGGGCCGGTCACTGACAGGTGTTTTTTCACCTTAATGCATAGGATGCATTAGGGTGAAAAAACACAAAGGTTTACAACCCCTTTAAGCAATATATAAATCAAATAGTTGTTTGCAATCACAAAGCCGCAACTAGTATGCTCCAAAATCTTTCTTACTATCAGAAAAAAAGAGTTTGTGAACTCTTCCGCTTGTTCATAGCCACCGCCATTACAACTCCGGTCTTCTGCGTCTGTCCAGTACTTTATGTCCGTCCTCAGTAATGTTTCCCTGGCCATACTCCCATGCATTTGCATTATTCGCCGTATCCAAGCCTCGTTTTCCTTTCCGGTTCCTACAGAAACCTTGTGCAGCGAATATGAGCCGATCCTCTCTGGCTCTGTCCTCGGCTCTGCTCTCTGTCTACACAACCCTTGTGACGTAGCGAGTCACAGGGGGTGCAGCATCAGCTTCTCAATGGGGAAGGAGTGTCGTGGGATCTCGGGACACTGACAGTAGGACACAACCCTGTCATAGACCCAGCATTTGTCCGGCAGCATAAGCTTGCTGAAAAATTAGGGCTAACAGCGCATGCCCCAGTGTCATTAAAAGAGAAATAAGGGTAGCCTCTAAGGTCAATAGTAATGAATAGAGAATGTAAGAAGGGTTGTACCATCCTCCAGAAACTTAGCGATAAAGGGATTGTCATTTAAAAGAGAATGAACGAGAGCAAGCGGGTAAGAAGAGATTAAAAAATTGCAAACAGTATATAGCCTGCAATTATTAATTTCAAGCAAACTGCTCAGAATTGGTATACAATGGCTTTAAGGTAACTACTGCAATAATAACTCAGAGAGTATGCTCTACTGAAAGTACACCATTTGTTCCAATAAATAAATAAAGGTATTGTATCTTATCTTATCCAAATCTTTAGGTCACATATCTGGTCATTGCCTTCATAATCAGCCTGTAAATGATTTCACAGTTCAATTGTGTTCCTTTAACAGATGTAACCATATTTTAGGAAAATTCCTGACAGCTATTGTTTTTTTGTAAATCGATAATTATTTCATGTTTGCAGGCTGCTGCATGGTTGAGTTTTGTCAGTCAATGTGAGTCTGTCTCAGACAAGGAAAACAATACTTAATCAGTCACTAGTGACCACACGTTCAAATGTAACTCTATCCGTGTAGGAAAAAATAGGGTATTGCTGTCTATTCCCATGTTCTTCATACATCAGTTAATGTCAGCCTTTCCTAAGAAAGAGTGTGTTGCATCTCGGAAAACCATTCTTTTATTATGGGGGGGGAGCTGTGTCCTATGTCCTACATAAAATAAACAATTGTGTCAATCTTACAGGCTGTGATAGAGACATTTTGGGTAGCATAGTAAGAATGTCCTCCTGTTGCTCCTCTGAAATGGTATAGTGCCTATATCTTATTCCCACTGGTATTTACTTTATTGAGGGAACTCATCCAAGTATTTAATAAGAGGGTATGTGTATAGGTGTGATGTTAAGTCACTAGAATTAGTTGCCTGAACTAGAGCATCAAGTAAAGGGGCAGAGTCAATTTTGCTAGCTTTATTTTGACCTGTGTTTGTATGGCATGGTGTCGCTATAGACATCAATAGAAATATTTATTACTAAGTTCAAACTCAGTTTGCATTTGGTCAAATTGTTTCAGGACAAGGTTTGTGTACCAACATGGATACCATGTCACATGTCAATCTTGGCCTGCTGCCATTGAAGGAATATGCCAAGCCTAAGCGGTGAGTCTTTATGCAACAGGGGGGTGTATTTAGTTAAATTCTTATTGCCCAGTAGAAGCCTGACAGCATCCCAAACTTTTCTGACAAGATATAGAGTAATGCAGGTAGCATACGCTTTGGTATAACAGTTAGTTTCCAATTGGTGCAGTGGGTTTTGGCCCTACAGCTAGTAAGTAATTATTGTAAGAGGACCAGGACTCTCAGTTAGCCATGTGTTGAAACTGGAAATCTAGGATATAGATCCACAGTTTGTGGGCTGCAAGCTCCTCTCAAGTGCTAAGGAAACCATAAGGTCATAATATACTCATATTTTCTTCTTTTTTTTTTTTAAAAAAGGTTTTTATTTGCCAGATGTACATACATAGAATAACACATTGCATGTAAGGTATATTGTCGGTTGCAACCGTCAAAATATAATTAACATTCAAGGGTAGTTTCGGATAAACATCCTATGATAAAGGATATATCAGTACAGGTAGCAATTTTTTTAACTCTAAAATACCAGTTATTTTCTGTAATCGTAATGCAAATTATCAGCAATCCAATATCTGGTATAAAACATAAAATAAAGTAAAAAAATAATATAAAAGTATATATATATCAAGTTAAAGAACTAAACCAAAGAGGTATATACCTCTTAACCACTTCAGCCCCGGAAGGATTTACCCCCTTCCTGACCAGAGCACTTTTTACAATTTGGCACTGCGTCGCTTTAACTGCTAATTGCGCGGTCATGCAATGCTGTACCCAAACGAAATTTGTGTCCTTTTCTTCCCACAAATAGAGCTTTCTTTTGATGGTATTTGATCACCTCTGCCGTTTTTATTTTTTGCGCTATAAACGGAAAAAGACCGAAAATTTTGAAAAAAAATGATATTTTCTACTTTTTGTTATAAAAAAATCCAATAAACTCAATTTTAGTCATACATTTAGGCCAAAATGTATTTGGCCACATGTCTTTGGTAAAAAAAAATGTCAATAAGCGTATATTTATTGGTTTGCGCAAAAGTTATAGCATCTACAAACTAGGGTACATTTTCTGGAATTTACACAGCTTTTAGTTTATGACTGCCTATGTCATTTCTTGAGGTGCTAAAATGGCAGGGCAGTAACCCCCCCAAATGACCCCATTTTGGAAAGTAGACACCCCAAGGAAATTGCTGAGAGGCATGTTGAGCCCATTGAATATTTATTTTTTTTGTCCCAAGTGATTGAATAATGACAAAAAAAAAATTACAAAAAGTTGTCACTAAATGATATATTGCTCACACAGGCCATGGGCATATGTGGAATTGCACCCCAAAATACATTCAGCTGCTTCTCCTGAGTATGGGGATACCACATGTGTGGGACTTTTTGGGAGGCTAGCCGCGTACGGGGCCCCGAAAACCAATCACTGCCTTCATGATTTCTAAGGGCGTAAATTTTTGATTTCACTCCTCACTACCTATCACAGTTTTGAAGGCCATAAAATGCCCAGATGGCACAACCCCCCCCCAAATGACCCATTTTGGAAAGTAGACACCCCAAGCTATTTGCTGAGAGGCATGTCGAGTCCATGGAATATTTTACATTGTGACACAAGTTGCGGGAAAAAGACAAATTTTTTTTTTTCTGCACAAAGTTGTCACTAAATGATATATTGCTCAAACATGCCATGGGAATATGTGAAATTACACCCCAAAATACATTCTGTTGCTTCTCCTGAGTATGGGGATACCACATGTGTGGGACTTTTTGGGAGCCTAGCCGCGTACGGGGCCCCGAAAACCAAGTACCGCCTTCAGGATTTCTAAGGGCGTAAATTTTTGATTTCACTCCTTACTACCTATCACAGTTTTGAAGGCCATAAAATGCCAAGATGGCACAAAACCCCCCCAAATGACCCCATTTTGGAAAGTAGACACCCCAAGCTATTTGCTGAGAGGCATGTTGAGTCCATGGAATATTTTATATTTTGACACAAGTTGCGGGAAAGTGACAATTTTTTTTTTTTTTTTGCACAAAGTTGTCACTAAATGATATATTGCTCAAACATGCCATGGGCATATGTGGAATTACACCCCAAAATACATTCTACTGCTTCTCCTGAGTACGGGGATACCACATGTGTGGTACTTTTTGGGAGCCTAGCTTCATACGGGGCCCCGAAATCCAATCACCGCCTTCAGGATTTCTAAGGGCGTAAATTTTTGATTTTACTCCTCACTACCTATCACAGTTTCGAAGGCCATAAAATGCCAAGATAGCAAAAAACCCCCCAAAATGACCCCATTTTGGAAAGTAGACACCCCAAGCTATTTGCTGAGAGACATGGTGAGTATTTTGCAGGTCTCATTTGTTTTTGAAAATGAAGAAAGACAAGAAAAATGTATTTTTTTTTTCTTTTTTCAATTTTCAAAAGTTTGTGACAAAAAGTGAGGTCTGCAAAATACTCACTATACCTCTCAGCAAATAGCTTGGGGTGTCTATTTTCCAAAATGGGGTCATTTGGGGGGGGGGGGGGTTGCCATCTGGGCATTCCATGGCCTCCGAAACTGTGATAGGCAGTGAAGAGTGAAATCAAAAATTTACGCCCTTAGAAAGCCTGAAGGCGGTGCTTGGTTTTCGGGGTCCCGTACGCGGATAGGCTCCCAAAAAGTCCTAAACATGTGGTATCCCCGTACTCAGGAGAAGCAACAGAATGTATTTTGGGGTGTAATTTCACATATTCCCATGGCATGTTTGAGCAATATATCATTTAGTGACAACTTTGTGCAAAAAAAAAAAAAAAAAATTGTCTTTTTCCCGCAACTTGTGTCACAATATAAAATATTCCATGGACTCGACATGCCTCTCAGCAAATAGCTTGGGGTGTCTACTTTCCAAAATGGGGTCATTTGGGGGGGTTTGAACTGTCTTGGCATTTTATGCACAACATTTAGAAGCTTATGTCACACATCACCCACTCTTCTAACCACTTGAAGACAAAGCCCTTTCTGACACTTTTTGTTTACATGAAAAAATTATTTTTTTTTGCAAGAAAATTACTTTGAACCCCCAAACATTATATATTTTTTTAAGCAAATGCCCTACAGATTAAAATGGTGGGTGTTTCATTTTTTTTTTCACACAGTATTTGCGCAGCAATTTTTCAAACGCATTTTTTTGGGAAAAAACACACTTTTTAAAATTTTAATGCACTAAAACACACTATATTGCCCAAATGTTTGATGAAATAAAAAAGATGATCTTAGGCCGAGTACATGGATACCAAACATGACATGCTTTAAAATTGCGCACAAACGTGCAGTGGCGACAAACTAAATACATTTTTAAAAGCCTTTAAAAGCCTTTATAGGTTACCACTTTAGATTTACAGAGGAGGTCTACTGCTAAAATTACTGCCCTCGATCTGACCTTCGCGGTGATACCTCACATGCATGGTGCAATTGCTGTTTACATTTGACGCCAGACCGACGCTTGCGTTCGCCTTTGCGCGAGAGCAGGGGAAGACAGGGGTGCTTTTTTTTTTTTTTTCTTTATTATTTTTTTGCTTTTTATCTTATTTTTAAACTGTTCCTTTCATTTTTATTTTTTTTAATCATTTTTATTGTTATCTTAGGGAATGTAAATATCCCCTATGATAGCAATAGGTAGTGACAGGTACTCTTTTTTGAAAAAATTGGGGTCTATTAGACCCTAGATCTCTCCTCTGCCCTCAAAGCATCTGACCACACCAAGATCGGTGTGATAAAATTCTTTCCCAATTTCCCAATGGCGCTGTTTACATCCGGCAAAATCTAAGTCATGAAATGCTCGTAGCTTCCGGTTTCTTAGGCCATAGAGATGTTTGGAGCCATTCTGGTCTCTATCAGCTCTATGGTCAGCTGGCTGAATCACCGGCTGCATTCTCAGGTTCCCTGTTGGGACAGGAGAGCCAGAGAAAAACATGGAAGACGGTGGGGGGGTCATTCCCTCCCACTGCTTGTAAAAGCAGTCTAGAGGCTAATTAGTCACTAGGATTGCTTTTACATGAAAGCCGACCGCTGGCTGAAAAGAATGATGCCAAGATGATACCTAAACCTGCAGGCATCATTCTGTTATAACCACTCAAAGTCCAGCAACATACCAGTACGTTGCTGGTCCTTGATGGGCATATATTGTAAACTTTTTTTTCATGCAGCCTGTGGGCTAAACGAAAAAAAGATATTGATCGGTGGGTATGCCCACCATTAGAATACCTCCCTTCATCCACCCACTTCTAATGATGGGCATACATGCACCGTTTATATATGCCGAAGCATGGGGGCATCCTCCCGCAAAAGGCAGGAGCAAATCGCTCCTCCACCCACTGCTGCCCCCACGCTTCGGCATATATGCTGAAGTATGTAACTGTGGTGGTGAAATCACCTCCGACAGCGCTGGAGTCACGGCTTTATGTATCGTGGGAGCAAACGCTGTTGCTGTCAAGATAAATAAATCCGCGCTGCAACTGAATGGCGTACCTGCTAAGCAAATGATGGTTAACAAAAAACAAAGTAACATTACAGTATAACAGTAATACTTACCATACCTGCAAAGCAAATACAAAAAAAAACATAGTAAAAAATAAAACATTTAACGCAACCTGTGCCTACCTAAAATATATATATGCCGAAGCATGGGGGCATCCTCCCACAAAAGGCAGGAGCAAATCACTCCTCCACCCACTGCTGCCCCCACGCTTCGGCATATATGCTGAAGTATGTAACTGTGGTGGTGAAATCACCTCCGACAGCGCTGGAGTCACGGCTTTATGTATCGTGGGAGCAAACGCTGTTGCTGTCAAGATAAACAAATCCGTGCTGCAACTGAATGGCGTACCTGCTAAGCAAATGATGGTTAACAAAAAACAAAGTAACATTACAGTATAACAGTAATACTTACCAAACCTGCAAAGCAAATACAAAAAAAAACTTAGTAAAAAATAAAACATTTAACGCAACCTGTGCCTACCTAAAATATATATATGCCGAAACATGGGGGCATCCTCCCACAAAAGGCAGGAGCAAATCGCTCCTCCACCCACTGCTGCCCCCACGCTTCGGCATATATGCTGAAGTATGTAACTGTGGTGGTGAAATTACCTCCGAGAGCGCTGGAGTCACGGCTTTATGTATCGTGGGAGCAAACGCTGTTGCTGTCAAGATAAATAAATCCGCGCTGCAGCTGAATGGCGTACCTGAAAACAAAAAAATGGTTAAAACACAGTAAACTATAAAAAAATTACATACCTGAAAAGCAAACATGATAAAACATAATAATAAAACATTGCAGAATAGAATACAGTAAAAAAGAGCAGAACAATAGGAGGAAAATAGAGAGAGAGAGAACAATAAAACGACAACTATTTTTTTTTTTTTATTTTATATTTTTTTGTGTATTTTTTTTTTTTTTTTTTTAATTTTTTTTTATAACTAACTTTTAAAACTGTAACGGTTCCAGGTTTGGGTCTCTCAAAATGCGATGGCATCTTGGGAGACCCTGTGAAAGTGTGTCCTAGTCTGTGCAATGCTGTACCCTACGCTAAAACTCAACTAGTGTATGGTAGCGCTCAAAACATTCACCAATGCAAAGACCAGGATTGCCAGGACAGGAGGGACAATAATACCGGCTGTCACGCCTAAATCCGCGCTTTCTGCAGACACGACTTTTTCTTTGGGGGGCTCGTTGGGTAGGGGTACTCTGGAGGACATAAGGAAAATTCCTCTCATGCAGCCGGCTTACTGCATTTGGTTGGGGAAGGTGAGGTGGAGCACCGTCTGGATACAGAAGGGCTCTGACGATCTCTTCCTGGAATTTAAGGAAGGATCCAGTCCATCCTGAAGCTCTGTATAGCACATGAGCGTTCAGCAAAGCCAATTGAAATAAGTATACAGACACTTTTTTGTACCAGCGTCTGGCCTTACGGGCAATTAGGTACGGCGCCAACAACTGGTCGTTGAGGTCCACCCCTCCCATATTTTGGTTATATTCGTGGACACAGAGGGGTTTCTCCACAACACCAGTCGCCATAGTAATTTGGACCGTCATGTCTGCATGAAGGGAGGAAAGAACGAAAACATTCTTATTGTCCCTCCACTTCATAGCGAGCAAATTATTACACTGCAAGCAGGCTCTCTCCCCCAGCCTAAGACGGGAATCTACAAGCTGCTGGGGAAAGCCCCGGCGATTAGGTCGCACAGTGCCACATGCTCCAATTTGATGATCAAAAAGGTGACTAAAAAGTGGCACGCTCGTGTAATAATTGTCCACATATAAATGGTACCCCTTTCCGAATAAGGGTGAAACCAAGTCCCACACTATCTTGCCAGCGCTTCCTATGTAGTCAGGGCAGTTTGTCGGCTCTACGTGACTATCTTTACCCTCGTAAACCATAAAACTACATGTATAGCCTGTGGCCCTTTCACAGAGCTTATACATCTTGACCTCGTATCTGGCACGCTTGCTGGGAAGGTACTGTTTGAATGACAAGCGGCCAGAAAATGTAATCAGGGACTCATCAACGCAGACAACTTGATGGGGAGTAAACAAGTCTGCAAAACGTTGGTTGAAGTGGTTTACGAGGGGCCGAATTTTGTAGAGCCGATCGTATTCAGGGTCTCCACGAGGACGACAGAGTTCATTGTCGTTGAAGTGCATGAACCGCAAAATCTGCTCGTATCGTGCCTTGGCCATGGAAGCAGAGAACACGGGCATATGGTAAATTGGGTCAGTGGACCAATATGACCGCAACTCACTCTTTTTATTTATGCCCATGTTGAGGGAAAGGCCCAGAAAGAGCTTAAATTCGGAAACCGTAATTGGTTTCCAATCTCTGGCAAGGGAGGACTGGGGATTAGCGGCGATGTGTTGACCAGCGTATAAATTGCTTTGGTCCACAATAGATCTATAGAGATCTTCGGTGAAAAACAGTGAATAAAAATTCAGTGGCGTAAAATCAACTGTTTCCACCTGAATTCTGGGTTGGCCAGTGAATGGGGGCAGTACGGGTGCTGCAGAAGTGGTGGGTATCCAATTCGGATTGGCGAATGCAGCAGGAAGGGCACTATGGGCACGACGGGCCTGTGTTCGTCTTCTTGGTGGCAGTGGGACACTACTAGTGCTTGCCACCTCACCAGCTTGAACTGCACTTATGGGACTCGCCACGTCACCACGTGATACTGCAGTGCTGGATGTACGACCAGGGTGTACTAGGCCGCTGGTGCTTGCCAGTTCACCAGAAGGAATAGCGGCGCTAGTACTTCTCTGCTCCATACGAGGGACCTGCGGTTCTTGCACTTCAAGGACAGAAGAAAAAGATTGGGGTCTGGTACGCCTGACCTTAGCAGGGACCACAACTCCGTCGTCAGAGCTATCTGTCATGGAGCCGCTGTCCTCTACAGGATCGTATTTTAAGCCTGAATCTAACAGATGAGTGACTTCCTCTTCACTATCTGTCATGCTCAGAAACGTGTAGGCCTCTTCACTAGTGTACCTTCGATTTGCCATTTTGGGCTCTAAATTTAGGGGTACACTAGTGAGACTCACAGGCAAAAAAGCTCCTGTCAGCGACTGATTCAAAACGCTACCAAAAAACTGTTAGCGATCGCAGGGATCAGGCCTGACTCTGCGAACGCTGCAGTTATATGTGCTTAGTGTTTTGTAAGTGACAGTTATCGATCAATACTGCACTTGGGTGGGCTGGGCTGGGCCGAGGGGCAAAACGCAGGTGCTAGCAGGTATCTGGGCTGATCCCGCTAACACTGCGTTTTTTTGGGGGACCCTAAACTGCTGGGGAGTATAGATCTGATTGGATCAGATATCGATCCGTTCAGATACTATAGCACTAAGGGAGGTGTATGCTGCGTGCGTGGGTGTTAGCGGTACTGGCGCTAACCTGACGCTGCCCGGGGCGACGCAGACCTTATCTGACCCTAAAAACGTAACTTATATCACCGTTGGGCGATCAGGGGGTTAAACCTTTATAAGGTAATAAACGGCGGGTGCCCTAAAACTATAATAAACTATAATAAACAAACCAACTAACCAGCGTCACCCGTAACAATTATATGGTGATCACTGGTGAAAGGGTTAACTAGGGGGCAATCAAGGGGTTAAAACCTTTAGTAGGTAGTATATAGGGGTCCCTGTCGCTATAAAACACTGACGGCGAACCTATACACTTACCTCCCTAACTAGCGTCACCTGTGTCACTAATACAGCGATCAGAAAAACGATCGCTTAGTGACACTGGCGACGGGGGTGATCACGGGGTTAAAACTTTATTAGGGGGGGTTAGGGGAGTACCCTAGACCTAAAGGGGGGTACCCCAGACCTAAAGGGGGCTAACCTAACTGCCCTAACACTTATAACTGTCACAAACTGACACCAATGCAATAATCAGAAAAAAAAAACTGCTTTTGGTGTCAGTGTGACAGGAGATACAGGGGGGTGATCAGGGGGTGACTGGGGGGTGACAGGGGGGTGACAAGTGTGCCTGCGTGTTCTACTGTTAGTGTAGTGTTGGTGCAAACTTACTTGGATGTTTTCTCTCCTCGGCGCCGGAACGAAAAGACCGGCTCGAGGAGAGTGACATCACTTCCTCCGCTTCTGTTTACATTCACAGAAGCCGAGGAAGCCCGTCATTGGCCCGGAGCCATCACGAGGGGGGAGCCACGAATGAGTGGCCTCCCCCTCACCTTTGATCGCCCCTGACCTGAATCCGACCGCCGCAGGCACTGGGGGGGGTCCGATCGGACCCCCCACCCGCGGGCAGGCAAGGACGTACCTGTAATAGGGCGTACACACGGTCGGACTTTGTTCGGACATTCCGACAACAAAATCCTAGGATTTTTTCCGACGGATGTTGGCTCAAACTTGTCTTGCATACACACAGTCACACAAAGTTGTCGGAAAATCCGATCGTTCTGAACGCGGTGACGTAAAACACGTACGTCGGGACTATAAACGGGGCAGTGGCCAATAGCTTTCATCTCTTTATTTATTCTGAGCATGCGTGGCACTTTGTCCGTCGGATTTGTGTACACACGATCGGAATTTCCGACAACGGATTTTGTTGTCGGAAAATTTTATCTCCTGCTCTCCAACTTTGTGTGTCGGAAAATCCGATGGAAAATGTTCGATGGAGCCCACACACGGCCAGAATTTCCGACAACATGCTCCGATCGGACATTTTCCATCGGAAAATCCGACCGTGTGTACGGGGCATTAGTCCTTTTGCCTGCCCGTGCCATTCTGCCGACGTACATCGTCGTGCGGCGGTCGGCAACTGGTTAAACCAATTGTGCTGTGCGCTGTCATCTCTCCAGTCCCCTGGAACATGTTCTCACAATATCATCCTACCCAGTCTATCATTCGGCTATATTTTATAATAAAACCATTTTAGATGTCACATGGTGTAGTTTCTTTTGTGTTTATCCATCTGCCCCATACTCTATTAAATTTTTTCTTACTTCCTCTTGCTTCATTTGTCATTTTATACAGTGTAATATTTGCAATACTCATATTTTCTAGATAAGATTTTGGAACACACCAATTTTTTTTGTTGAGAAAGTCTGAGGGATTCCAACGTGGAGAGCTATCAAGAATGTAAAGTAGTTGTGGCATCCATACCAGCTTAAAATGATTAAAGCACAGGCAGTGCCTAGTTACAAACATCTGACTTACAAACGACTCCTACTTACAAACGGAGGGACACAGACACAACAGGAAGTGAGAGGAAATCTACCACTAGGAAGGGAAATTCACTCCTGTAGGAGTTATTATGGGAAAAATGTACCTCCAATGATGCTTTATCACCAAGGCTTGTCTCCACAACATGCCAAAATTTTCAAAATCCAATTGTCATTGGGGCAGAAAGTGAGGTGAAATCTTCTGAACAGGGGGCACAGACAGCAAAACAAATGTTACAGGGGTGATAACCCTTCCCTATGCTGTCCAAAAAGCTTAAAAATATTTTTTTTGGCTGGAGCTACACTTAAAAAAAATGTACGTGTTCCGACTTATAAACAGATTCAACTTAAGAACTAACCTACAGACCCTAACTTGTATGTAAGCTGGGGACCACCTGTATATGTAAGCTTTAACCACTTGCTTACTGTGCACTTTCACCTATTTCTGCCCAGGTCAATTTTCAGCTTTCAGTGCTGTTGCACTTTGAACGACAATTGCGCGGTCATGCAGCACTGTACTCAAATGACTTATTTTATCACACAAATAGAGCTTTCTTTTGGTGGTATTTAATCACTGCTGTTTTTTTTTTATTTTTTTGCTTACAAAACTAAAAAGGACCGAAAATTCTGATAAACAAAAAAAAACTGTTTCATAGATTGTTATAAAATGTAAAAACAGGTAATTCTTCTCCTTCATTGATATGCGCTGAAGAGGCAGCACTGATAGGCTGCACTGATAAGGCAGCACTGATGAGGCGGCACAGGTGGGCACTGGTAGGTGACACTGATAGGCAGCACTAATAGGTGGCACTGATGATGAGGCATTGATGGGCAATGATATGCACCTGTAGGTGGCACTGGTGGGCACTGCATAGCAGCATTGCCTCTCCCTGTTCGAGACCGATGCCCCTCTGTCAGAAGCCAGTGATCAGCTTTTTTTTCCCTCACGCTGTCAGCATGAGGGAAAAAAAAACAACCGATTACCGATCTTTTGTTTACATCACATGATCAGCTGTCATTGGCTGACAGCTGATCACATAGTAAGAGGCTGGGATCGGATATAATAAAATATTTACAAAAATGTGAGGGGTGTACTCACTTTTGTGAGATACTGTACATTCCACATTAATAATGATGCTTCCAAAATTAGTGTGTGCTGTAAATTGCCTCCAGCAGTGCTCCTGTTTCTTCTTGCTGGAGGCTGCCATTTTGCTGAAGCCCAGAGCAACTGAGCAGCATAAACCATTAGGCTGCCAGCAGACTGGCCTCTACAAATTCGGCAGTGCCGAAAAATAGAGATCAACTGAGCATATGCATAGCAGGATGAGACAGTAGGGTTGATTTACTAAGGACAAATAGACTGTGCACTTTGCAAAGTGCAGTTGCACTTTGCAAGGGGAATTGCCCCAGAGCTTAGTAAATGAGCAGAAGCTTTGCTGACTTCCATCATCCAATCACGTGTAAGCAAAAAAACGCTGTTTTTTTTCCTTGCATGAGATTGGGTGTTCTTTGCAAAGGGAAGCTTTACCTCATTTACTAAGCCCTGGAGCAAATGCACTTTGCAAAGTACAGTCTATTTTCCTTTAGTAAATCAGCCCCAGTGTATTAGTGGATTGTAAACAGTATAGACACTTATTTTTAATATTGTACATAGCTATACCTGCAAAACTGGCCAGCCTTGAGTAATCTAGCAGGACTTAATTTTCTGACTAAAGTTCCACTTAAGGCAATAAGAATGACTGATTTCTTCTTTTTCTCTATCTTGTGGAGCAGCTGAGGAAGAATCCGCACTGAGAAGGAAGACATATATTCACCTGAACTGAGTCTGTGAGATTACCAGAGCATTGGAAGCCAGTGCTAGAGCTCCTGGATACAAGGGTAACTTGTTGTTGAACCCGGAGGCCAGAATGTCCATGTCTAGGGTCCCTCTTTTCTGAGAGGAGATTGAAGATGTCAGGATGCAGGGACCATTCTTCTTAGTCCAAATGATGAGTACTGAGGAAATCCACCTTGCAATTGTCCAATTCCAGGATGTGAACGGAGCTTGCTGGGTAGTGCTTTTTCCATCCAGGTGATGATCGAACTTCCTTCAAGGCTGCCTGACTCTCTTCTGATGATTGGTATAGACCACCTCCAAGGCATTATCTGATTGCATCCTGATTGTGTGTCCCTGGAGAAGGATGAAATTCAGCCAATTTCTGCTGATCCCCAAGATGCTGATGGGGAGCTTTACTTTCCTGCCAAATCAGGTTCCCTGAACTGTGAAAGATTGAAACGCTCTTCACTGTTTAGGGATTTCAGGTCCAAGATAGAATGAATACCCTCATTGGGTTTTGGTACCATGAATAGGTTTGAATAGAGGAACCTGTTTTCTAGAGGTACCAAAACCACTACTTTAAAGGCCCGTACACACGATACGAAAATCTGATGTAAAATTTTGTCCGACAAATGATCTGCTGATTTTCTGATCATTAGTATGGTGCTTTCAACAGCCGATTCCAAATTTTTGTATGACAAAAACTGGATGTGTAGGCTATAAAATTGTTGTCGTATGTGAACACAACACCCAATTTTCATTTAATTAGTAGTTTTTGTACAAAAAAAAAATTGTAAGAGCAAGACTACACATGCTCAGAAATGAAAGAACATATACAAAACAATTCAACACATTACATCACTTCTGAAGTCGTACAAGAATTTTCCTATGTTGAGTAACCTCTTCACTTTCGATATGAGACTAGCATGCAAAAAAAAAAAATCGGATGAAAACTCACCAGATAATCTGATTGTGGTGGCTTAAGAGACAAGATATGGTTCAACATAGTTCCTAAGTCTGACAATGTTGCTTGGTTTTAGAGGAAAACGACCTGCCACACCATAATCAAACAATTTATCACTCATTCACAATAATACATCTTTCTTTATTGAGCCAAACTGTCTGTAAAATTCAAATTGCCATTTATACATATATATCTATACTGGCATACCCCACTTGTAAGTACACAATGGGGTTTATTTACTAAAGCTGGAAAGTTCAAATCAAGCTCACTTCTGCAGAGAAACCAATCAGCTTCCAGGTATTATTACCAAAGCTTAATTGAACAAGCTGGGGTTAGAAGCTCATTGATTTCTATGCAGAAGCGAGCCTGATTTTGCATTTTCCAGCTTTAGTAAATAAACCCCATTGTGTACTTAAAAGTGGGGTAAGCCTGTAGTTATGCACTCTGGCTTTTATTGCTGCACATCCACAGAACCATACACATAAGGTAACAGATGCTTATTTATATCACACACATTACACTTTTCAGGTTTATTTCAGTAACAGTTATTATATTTCACCATCATTATGGAGTGCACATAGTTATCAATCGGTGGGTTTGGACTTGGATTTAATTTTGGTGGGTACATGCACACATCTTTTTTGGTAGCAGTCCTTCCTTTTAGTTTAGCACACTTCAGTTCACTGCAGCGATCCTATATTTATAGATATGTTATTGATTTAATTTCAGAGCATTTTACTCCTGATGAGTGGCATAAGCCATGAAACGTGCGTCGAGTACACTTTGAACTGATGCCCAGACAAGTTTGGCTCACTAAGAGTTATTGCTTATGTTTATAATTAATGTATGAATGATCTATGAAATTGTACTGCTAATCATGTTGTATTCTACTTTGTATAATAATTGTATGTGTATACAAGTGAACTGTTATTTACAGTACAGTGTATCATGTCTTTTACCAAAGATTACTGATACTTTTTAACTTGATTTGGAATTAATAAACAATTTAATGATCAATATAAACTAGATGTTTATTCAGTGACATGCCTCATTTAAAGTCCCTTTCTTTCCTTTTTTGTTTAAACATATATTAGGGATTGAGAGATGCCACTGCTATGATTAGGTTGTGTTAGGTCATATTATAACGAAGAGGGGGTAGAACTTGGAATTTTGTTTTGTGCCCTCCTGAAACCACTGACAGTACCCAAAGGTCTGGACTGTTTATGGCCCAGTGGAATGCAAATATCCCTCCACTCTTAGGCACAGTAAGATGTTTAGGGCTGATAAAGCAGGGTCTATTACTGGAACAGTCCACTTTTTAGTAAATTCTTTTGCAATACAAATAGCTCCGCTATGATTCTCAGAGGATTTAAAACCTTTTCAGGAGAAACCCAATCGTCATAAATTGCCCATTCTCTTTGTTATTTTATGGGGAATGTATTTTTAGACTTTGCGGGTCTCTTAGGTGCCAGAGGGGCCTAGTAGAACTGAGGAGAATCAATTGTGACTATACAAGGCTTTTGCGCACAGCAGACGTGAGCATATATCAAATGGCATACATATTGTTGAAGCTATAACATCAGGTGTATGGCAGGTTACAGGTGAGCAATCTTCCACAATCTCCTCCAACACCACCTCCAGGTCGTCTTCAAAGTTTTTCCATGTCAACCTCTTTTAAGGGACGTAGTTCCACTTCTGATTCAGATAATGAAAGTGGAGAAGCCTGGTACTTTTGGGCTCCTGACTGATGGCTGAATCAAGGCTGTTAGTTATCTGAGAAATTCTGACATAGTTGCAGAGAAATCCACCTTGGTCAGATAGGTCATAGGATGCTTGCTGCATGTTTTTTCCAGCCCATCAGGAGATCAAATATTTGCCTGACCTTTTTCCACAATTTCCATGCACCTGGTTGCCATCGATGCTATAAGTGAGTTATTCCCCTGTAGGTTACTCATGAAGTAGGGTGCAGAAATGGGCTAAGGATGTCCAGAGAAGGATACACGGCAACCAGAGAATCCATCGTCTTGTAGCGAAGGCCTGGGTGAAAGCTGGTGGTAATAGGGCAACCTGCGGTGTGATGTAACATCCACCTGAGACTAAGCTGAATGGTGGAAGTTTAAACATTCAATAAGTGAAGGCAAACACAATTCCCCATCTCTGGATAGTTTTTTTTATGTAAAAGCAAATATTATTCAAGCGACACTAAAAATGTAGTACAAGCAGTGCAAATATTAAGTACCATACTTGCTATAGGGCTACAGGAACAGCCCAATAACATGACGTGTTGCTCTAATTGATGAGTTGAGCACCCTAGCAGGATCCAGTGCCCAAACTACATTACAAGCCATCACCACAGCATGAAGTCTGGGTACAGTTCCTAAGGTTTTACGAAAGTTGCACAAATCCAAATGCAGTGCTTCTTTTGTAGTGGAGGGCGGTAATGAGGCTGAATGAAGTCCAAGTAAACAGGAAGTAGTTAAGCATAGAAACTTCTTCATAAGAGAAGAGGTCCACAGCATATAGGACATTGAAGTGGGGTAGTATAGAGGGTGAGTATAGCCTCAATTAAATCAATAATGATACAATTCAGTAATCAGTGCCATCATCCCGGTTGGAACGACTAAAGATTATAGGGGTGGAGGCAGTTGCTGCCACTTGCCTAACCACACGTGCACGCCTATGAGTTGGGACTATCTCGGCACCCGTTAGTAACAAGCAATTCAGGGAAATTATATAAAAAACGTATAAACTTTAATAATTGCAAAATAGTACATACATAGAATGCTAAAACAAATTGATACACCACACTTAACACAAGCATAAAGGGGTATAACTGTAAGATTTCTTGTGAAGAGGGGTATCTAAGATGGTTCCTCAACCGGTTTCGCAGTTAAGACCGCTTCTTCAGGAGGGATAGGTCTAAAACAAACTTTAATTTAGACAAAGTTGAACAAAAACAGCAAGCAGAGGTAATAAACACCATACAGAGTAGTAACAAAATAGAAGACTGGCTCACCAACTCAAACGAGTTGAAAGGGATAGTAGAAACCCACACAAATCCCCCCACGGCTGACACAGGGGATTATGGACAATTTCTGGTTGAATAAAAAATATATGTAAGGGAATTACAACTTATAAAGTAAAAAAGGTTAGGGAAGTGCTCACCCGGGTGGAATGAATGGATGTCAAGGCAGGGAAGGTGATGTGATGGGGAAAAGGGAAAGGGAAGGAAGGAAGGTGACAGAGGGATGGAAAGGAGGGGGATTGGTGTGGGAGAGGAGACAGGAGGGGAAAGGAGGGAGGGGAGGGGAAAGGAGGGAGGGGAGGGAAAAGGGGGGGGGGTAAAGGACAGGGAGGTGGGAAGGGGAAAGAGGGAAGGGAAGAGGGATAGGAAGGAGGGAAAAGGGAGGGGGGGAGGAGGAGGAGGGAAGAGGAGGAAAGGGGGGGGAGAAAGGGGGAGGGGAGGCAGGCCAAGGGGAGGAGGAGGGAAAAGCAGGTGGGAGAGATTGGAAGGTGGGGTAGTGTTATAGGGGTATGATGATAGCAGCCTATAACCCAGGGTCTAGAAATATACAGCCTGTGTCTTGTACCGTTTAATGGGGATAATCTTTGTTTAAAGCTAAAGCCAGCACAGTCACAGACATTATTTAGCAGTCCCAAACTAACATTGAAAGTGCATTTAATGTGGAACTTCACTTTCTCAATCAGCATTGACTAGTTATAATCCTCATGCTGCTAGCATTAGTAAATAGATAGGCAAGTATATCATAGTTATTTATTTAGAAAAACATTTTTTTACATTTTAGTTACTTTCTGGTTTCCAAGCCTAGGCAAATGATGTCATACATCCCAGAAGTCTTCAGGAGGGGAAGAGGAGTTTTCTCTTATAAGCACACCCTTACATCTGCATCCTTAAGCTAAGGGCAAATGGATTCCAGGAAATAAACGCAACATGAATCATCTGCTATTATTCAAGACGGCCATGGCCAGAAATGCTTGGGTGGATGTTTACCAAAGTGATATCTCAGCAAAATAAAGCATAGAGACAAAGATGGATGTGAGAGTATGCTTTGAATACTAAAAATTAATTAAGTAGCATTTTCAGCTTGTGGTGCTCAGATGCATTGTAGTTCCACCCAAGTTAGTCATTTTAAACGTTGCCCAACATGAAGCACCACAACGTTGCCACTGTTTCCTATTAGCCAGAGAACTCTTTTCTGAAGCCACTTTAACTTTGTTACCAAGGGCCTGATTTACCAAATTTTGGGACTAAAATTGTATCCATCTGTCTTGGACTGTCCAATAAAAATCCTCTTATTAGGGTTTTTTTCTTTGGCTAATAGGTAAAACATATCCAGACAAGTTTATGAGGAATCAACAATCCCTAGACTGAACCAGAGTGAATTCGTTTTTTTTTTCCTTTAATGAAGCAAAACCTATAGATACCTTCTCTTCTGGGAGGGCTCCACTGTGCTTTGCATTGGTTCAGTTGACTTCCCAAGTCCTACTCCATAGAAACCATTGTTTCTATGTAATGCATTGATGGTGGCCAATAAGCCTGAAACAACTGTATGCAGTTTAGAATAATCTTATTTATAATATTCAACTGTATAAACCAGAAGTTCTGAATGTAAGATGCATACAAAGAATGATTTGCATGACTCATCTCACTATCCTAAAAAAAGGGAATAAATCCCTTTGACAGATTTGTGATGGAAGTGAGGCATGCATATACCTTTCAATTTAACCATTTCCAGCCCAGGCCTAGTCTGGCACTCCTCTCCTACATGTAAATATCTTTTTTTTTTTTTTTTTTGCTGGAAAATTACTCAGAACCCCCAAACATTATATATATATATATATATATATATATATATATATATATATATATATATATATATTTAGCAGAGACCCTAGGGAATAAAATGGCAGTCGTTGCAATTTTTGGTCTCACAGTATTTGTGCAGCAATTTTTTGGGAAAAAAAAACACTTTCATGAATTAAAAAATACAAAACACTAAAGTTAGCCCAATTTTTTTGTGTAAAAGATGATGTTACGCTGAGTAAATAGATACCTAACATGTCACGCTTTAAAATTGCGCACTCGTGGAATGGCGCCAAACTCTGGTACTTAAAAAATCTCCATAGGGTACACTTAAAAGTTTTTTTACGAGTTACCAGGGTGGATTTGATTTAAATCACAAGTAAAAAGGCTTGATTTAAATCAACTCGACTTGAATCATAATTTTTAAAGAGCAACTGCCATCTCTGTCCTGCAGCAGCTCCTCCTTTGACCTGCTGTTGACACACCGACAATCCTATTCACTTTAATGGAACGGCTGGTGATGCGGCAGCAGGTGAGTGGATGCCTGGTAACAGGCGCCGCCATGATGGATCTGAAATGACAGGTGCTCTTTAAATGTAAGGACTTATTCTTGCTGGTAGTTGGAATCTTTAGTATTTGCAAACAAAATTAAGGTTTCCTATTTAGTATTAAGCTGTCAGGTTAACACAGCAACATCAGAACCGACTCACTCATACAGTTTGAAGTGTACATAGATTGGCAAAACAATGGAAAAGGAATATTCCTGAACTTTGGTTTATCTCATGGTTACTGTGACATTGTGTGAATGCATCAATGCAGTGCATGTTATTTCAGCTTGCATTCATTGAGTTTACCAAAAATGTAAATATTGCAGAATATCCGGGGACCATCTGGTCTACAGTAAGCAGCTGCTGGCCGATTCATTCTCCAGCTCCTTAATCGCACGATAATCTCCACTTCAACCTAAGGCCAGCTTCACACTGAAAGCGGTGCATATTTTAGTGGAGCTTTAGCGCTGTTTAAGTGGCGCTTTTTCGGCTGCTAGCGAGGCGCTTACCATGTTGCGGCGCTTTGGAAGCATTGCCCATTCATTTCAATGGGCAGGGTGTTTTAGGAGCGCTGTATACAGCTCTCCCAAACCGCCCCAAAGATGCTGCTTACAGGATGTTTCAGAATTTCCCACAATCGCACCGCTCCAGTGTGAAAAGTCACACTAAAATGAATGGGAGGCAGTTTTCAGGCGTTATTGAGAGGCTATTTCTAGCGCTAAAGCGCCTGAAAACCACCTCAGTGTGAAGCTGGCCTTGGGACGCATCATATGACATCCACCTAAGGTTAAGTAGGCTTAAAAACTAATGCCCACAAATATTATTCACAGCAAAGCAAACCCAACTACTATTCACAGCAACCTTGATGATGCAATAAATATCAGTGAAGGAGTTAAGACAATTATTTAATTGAAGTAATTGAAAATGGTTTAAGTGGATAGTACTACTTAGTGCATCAAAGATTTCAAAATCAGTCAATGGTTCTATGGGCTGTGCACTAAGTAAATGTACAGGGAAAAAACAAGTGTTTTCATTTGTAAGAACTTTTTATTGAAGCTTTAGGTAGCAAAAGATCTTTACATCTGAGATACCAAAAGGAGAAAATGTTATTTATCGGTGTGGCAAATGTTACTGCACAAACCCTCCATATTGCAAGAGACAAGGGAATATTGGTGTTATTTACGAAAGGCAACTCCACTTTGCACTACAAGTGCACTTGGAAGTGCACTCACCGTAGATCTGAGGGGAAGATCTGAAATGAGGGGAAGCTCTGCTGATTTTATCACCCAATCACGTGCAAGCTAAAATTATGTTTTTTATTTTCCTTGCATGTCCCCCTCAGATTTACAGTGACTGCACTTCCAAGTGGATTTGCCTTTTGTAAATAACCCCCTATGACCATTAGGCTGGCCATAAATTATACAATTTCTTGTGCATTTATTCCTTTAGCTTTACCAAAACCATACAGTATAATATGAGCGCAAACCTAAACACTTTCAATTTGTATTATTTGTATTCAATCAGGCAGGCCCTTGCACTATGTAGTTGAAGGTATATTTAAAGGAAATTGAATATGATAATTGTATAATGCATGGATAGCTAATAATGCTCAATGAGATGCTTGAAGAACACAAGGTAAAACTTTATTAATTTTGGATAGAGTAAGAGGTCCAGTTTTCCTATTTGTGCCGTGTCCTATAGGGGAGATATCCTTTACCATCTTGTCCCATAGCTAAAACAGAAAGTGAGAGGAAATCCCTCCAAAGTGAGGGAATCTCAGGATGTTACCAGAACTACTGTCCCCCATCGGAAGATTTACCCTCTATTACTGTTCTGGTATCAACCCAAAATTTGCAATTTTCTTTTATTTTCAATGAAAACAGTAAACTGGACAAATAGGGTGAATTTCTGCAGCAGGAGACAGCAATAAAAACTGACAGGTGTTCTAATCCTTCTCTACATTATCCAAAAACTAAAAAAAGTTTTGTCTTTAGTTACACTTTAAAGGGGTTGTAAACCCTCATGGTTTTTCACGCTTATGCCTTAAGGTGAAAAACCTTCTGTGGGGCTGCAGCCCCCCTTTTATTTACCTGACCTCGATCTTTCTCCGGCCCGGAATGAGCACACCAGCTCTACCTGGTGGTCTCATGTCCTGATTGGATAGATTGATAGCAGCGCAGCCATTGGCTCCCACTGCTGTCAATAAAATCCAATGATGTGGCGCCAGGCCAGAGTCCTACATCCTGTGTGAATGGACATGGATGCGGGGACTCAGGAGCATGCCTGCACAGGTGTCCACCAAGGAGAGCGCTTCTCCAACATGGACACTTGACATGGGGAGGAACCTCCAGCGCTGCTGAGGGACCCCAGAAGAGGGGGACCGGGGCCACTGTACGCAAAACGAACTGCACAGTGGAGGCAAGTATGACAGGTTTGTTTTAAAGAAAAAAAAAAAAAAAAAAAAAAAAAAAGGGTTTACAACCCCTTTAAGTTTTTGTGTGAAATAGGTTACTAAGCAGCATGGTAATATACAATTAAAAATCTGAGCATGTACAGTATTCAATACTGAACTAAGCAGTACACATGTAAAATTTATAATTTTCCTATTGCAGCCGATACTACACTATGTGCCAAGCTGCCCATTAAATAGCTGGCTGATCATAACTGGAAGGGAAATTACAATGCTGAAAAAGCAATGTGTTGCCAATTCTTTCCTAGATTCACTATATTTTGAAGTAAAACAATTTCACTGTTCACCCAATACCCATGGTGTTAAAAAAGGAACAAATAACTTGTGTTTTCTCTAAATGTGCTAGGGAATAGTATTACCATTCCCATTACCAAATCTGAATACTAACATTATCCAGTAAAGGTTTGGCTGCACCTGATGAATTCTCTGAAACTTTAAAAAGAAAAAGTTGCACTGGACTGCATTTTATAATCCAAAACAAATAAAAAAGCAGACGAATGAATGAATGCGTATGAATGCAGGTCTAGGAAAAGAGAAAAGCCCAAGGTTCAATTAGCCACAGCATTCCAAATTCAGCTTTCATTGCTTGAATCCCAGCAGTACTAAACCTGATTTCTTACTATGGGTCACTGCCTTACCGAATATGCCCTTATGTACTTTGAGAATTTTAGGGGGAAATAATCCAGTGAGGGCAGAACTGCTTTTAGTAATGGATCCAAATGTCTGCAGAGTCACTTAATACAAAGCTAAGAATGCTGCAATGCACCTTTGCTGCACATTTCATCTAGGTTTTCATTTCATTCACAGGCCCACACCTTTTTAAAATAAACCATGCTTTCCTTACCAAATGAAGTGGTGTAAGCTTACAGATTACTATAACCAAAAATTGTACACCTTCCGAGCACCCCCACCCCCTCCAAAATGTACGTTTATTTTACAAGCTTTCAGAGCAAGAACACTTAAAATAAATCTCTTCTGCAGAAATGAAAACAAGGACACAATCTAAAGGTTTCTACATGAACAAAAACACATGTACTTCTGTATTATAAAGAAAATATAATTGGTGGACATTTGCATTGATGGGATCTGCATTTTATAGCTGCTGCAAAGTCTGTGCTCCATTTCCAGAACATTTGTTAGGCTCAAAATCGCAATTTCTATTGAAGATGATGAATTTACTTGATTGCTACTGCATGTATTTTTATGTTATAATTAGAAGGCGTTAGGTATTCAGGCATTTGTCTACGGCAGTTAAGCCAACCAGCTGTTTAAACATGATACTGCAGCTGTAGCATGGTACTCAGTCAGCATAAACGAACATTCACAAAATAGCAAGCTTGGTATAAAAACTGCACTCAGTTTGTGCTTTGTAAAATAATGGATGAAGGGAACAGGTTGCTCATACCAATATAAATACCTTAATATATTCACAACAGTCCTATTTGTTAAAGGGACATTCAGTATCCATAAGGTGGGAGAAAAACAAGGTGCAGCAGGAGATGGGGGAAGACTTGCGATGCGACTCCGAGTATGTTCCATGCTAGTTCCGAGACGACAAGACGGATATCCGGCTGGTTGTTCCTCTCCTCTCGTGTTAACATCTACACACCACCATCCACCGGGGACCCGCTGAGTGACTACAGTATTATATTGTGCTATGCCTATTGATCTTTAAAAAAAAAAAAAGTGTGGGTAGCCATTTGGCTGAATTTAATGAAATATACCATCCATTGCCTCTCCTGCTGCACTTAGTTTTTGGCGCACCTTGTTTTTCTCCCATTGTTCTTCCAGAGACTGCTTTGCTCTCTAGGGAGCTGCCACTAATGCTGCATACGGATACTTCCTGGACTTTATAGACTTTTAGTTGTGTTATCAGTGTGTTTCGTGTACCCTCTCGTGCGCCATTCCATTTGTCTTGCAGCACCCATAAGGTGACCATTGTCTACTTTCCTAATCAAAACCAAATTCTATTTCTGGAACGGATCCTCGCTATGCTCGACTTCCAGGATGGTTTACTCAGACTATACAGTCTACTCTTCAACACATATTGACTACTTTCTAGTCCATCATAGCCACCTTCCACGTGTCACCCACACAGACAGTCAACATCCCCCTTTCTGACCATGTTCCCATAACACTCATTAGCATCGGTAACCCTTAACTTGGACCCTGGTGCCTCATTTAGACACTCTTGCATGGCACCAGATGCTATACCAAATTTTAACCTTACTTTAAATTATATTTTGACACAAACATCTCTGCTGACGTCTAAGTAAAACAGATATGTGGTACTCACAATTAGTAACTCTTTTGAAAGCACAGACTAGTGTATATTGAAGGGACTGCCCTTAGATATTCCACACTTGTGGGCTCTGTTAAATCACAACGGCAGGTCATTTTGCTCCTAAGGCCGGCCATAGATGGTTTGAATCTCGGCAAGTTCAGCAGGGACCGGACGAGATTCGAACCACATATGGACAGGCTGAATGTACCCAAGTTCGATCGATCCTTGGGTACAACCAGCCTGTCGGATTTTACATGTGATTATTGCTAGCGCCGGGAGAACACAATGTCTCCATGGGAGGGATTCTAAAATCTAGCGATTTTCTTTCCGGCAACCCATGGCTGACAGAGGAAACTACAGTGAGGGGGGGGAAAGGGTGTGAAGGGGATAGAGGACACTGGTTTGGGGGAGGCAGAGGACACTGCATGGAGGGAGCGAGGGTTTGTAAAGGGACACTACAGTGGAGGGATATGTGAAGGGAGGCAGGACACTGGTATGTGGAGGAAGAAGACACTGCTGAATTGGGGGGGGGGGGGATAATGTGAAGGGGAGCAGATGACACTGTGGGTGGGGTGAGCACAGGACACTATGCTGTGTTTTTATTGGGGGCTCAATATTTTTTTTTTTTTTTAAAGGGCGTTCCCCCTTTACCCGGGAATCTTTAATTTCCTCCATGTTGTCCAGGTAGATCTCAAACTCTGAAAAAGGTTGCCTACCCCTGACTTCTGGGGATGACTACCTTTCTACATACAGTGGGGCCATGGAGCTTGAACTATGGAGAGGCCAAGAGCAATAGCAGGTACTTTAAGTTAGCAAAGAAGTTTTTTTTTTTTTTTAATCAGAGTTTAGTGTCACTAAGTAATCATCCTCCTCTACTATAATAAAAAAACAAAAAAAAAACAAAAAAACAAACACATACAAATCTACAAAGTACCTTCTAGTGGGCCAGTAGATGCAATATACTAAAATAATATATTCCACCAAAACCTCCTTTACAAATTATATATATATATATATATATATATATATATATATATATATATATATATATATATATATATATATACACACACACACACACACACACACACACATATACACACACACACATACATACACACAAAATTTCCACAGTCCTCGTTTTAGATCTATACAATCCTGTTGTAACAAGTTCTGCAGTACACGTTATTCACATTGATTGGTGTAGACATGGTATTTCCTAAACTATGGGTACCTATGAAGCACATGTTCACCCCCTTTCATACTTCCCTGGTGTCATAATCCTATCCTTTCAGTTTTAACACTCCACTCATCAATGGTCCCCACCTGAGCATGGCCCAGTGAGTTTTCACTTCAAAAGGCCTCTCCGCATAACCCTCCTTCACTGCTCCCAATAATTGGGAATCCTGTGTTCCCCCTGGAATTCACAACCATGCCCTTCAACAATTTTTGAGACATGGGCAAAACAGAGAAACACTTTACAACATGCTCTTCATTGCCATTCCTTAGACACTTCAATGGATTCTTTCATCTACCTGTTGCTAGAACGTCTGACCAACCCATTTCTCCCTTTCAACACGTGTAATGAACCCGATTTGCCAGCAATATGCAACTGCTTCAACTTCCAACTCTCCTTCCTAGGGAAAAGGGTACTAAACCTACCTTTCCTCGCCAGATGAGAGGCCTAATCTACTTACGCTTTCCTTATATAAAACATCAAATACCAGGAATTGAGTTTCAGGTTAGTTACAAGATAGCACAGGGCTCCTTATGCCCAGCATACAATCTTTCCAAACTCACTCAACCATTACTGGCAGTGCCTGTACATGCCCCATCAACATGTTACAAATTCTGGTTGTGCCATAAGCTGACATTTCTGGGATCGGGTACACACCATGACAAAATTTACTGACTTCACCATCCCTGAAAAGCCTGCCATTTTCTTGCTACATCACAGCTCTTTCCCCATGAAAACCTACAAGTGAGAGTTAAAATATGTCTGGTAAATGAAGCTAGAGTCTGCATTCCTGCATTATGCAAACAACCTACATCACTGACCATACAACATGGCTTTAAAGAATAAATGAGATTGAACACATGGAAGATCTCATCAATTCCATCAAAGGAATTAATGAAAGGTTCCGCACCACTTGATTTTACTTGGCAGACCAATACAGAGGAATACAGATTACACATGAGCATGTGAAGACTCTGAATAACTCCTTGTGTGCAGAACCTCTAAACTTTCATTGGAGTTCCTTGGCACCTCCCCACCCCTGTGCCCCGCCCCCACCCCAATATTACCCATTAACGACTTTCATCACTCCACCATATCTCCCCCACTACTCCAGTCTTTTAGCTCCATGCTCATACCAACACACAAAGACACACACACACACACACACACACACACACACACACACACACACACACACACACACACACACACACCCCCCCTTGGAATACCCCCGCATACCACTTAACATCACTTTCTTCTTTCAATACTCAGTAACACTCCATAGTGTAGTCAACGCCCTGCCTCCCAACCCTTTTCCTCCACCATCTCCTAGTTATGCTTCCTTCCCAGTTAAAGGATAAGTTCACCTTTAGGAGCATATTAAACCCATCTTTAGGGTGTAACATATAGCATGTTCCTAAATACCCGCCTCCTGTCGCTAGAGATTCCCTTCCTGTGACAGCAAGCAGAGGATCGTCTCCCCACACCCATTGTCATTTTTTTAAAAAAAGTGCAGCTCTGCTCATAGAGCCACGTCAATCATTCACAGAGATCTGTGAATGAAAAAACTACAAGCAGTGTCACTGTGCCGGACATACTTGTAGTCTGAATGGGCTGTGAGCACGCTATAGTTCGGTCACTCTTCCTCTAGCTTTGTAACAAAGCCTTAACTTTTAAATTCCATACCAATGGAACGGAACAGTTCACCATAACCCAATCCACAGAATAGCTCACCACAACCCCCTCCCCCTACCATTCTCGCCTAGGTGAGAAGGAGTTATCCTTTCTACCAAAGGTGGCTGGATTAGGAACACACAGCAGCCATGGGCATAGCATGCATACGTCATCAAGGGCCAGCTGCATAAACCTAAAGTTCTCAATCTGATACCAACCTTTGCTGACAATGTTATCACATCAAAACTATTTCGTATTGAAACACCATAACTAAAAATGCAAAGCAAATAAAATATTCACAACATACATGACGCAATTAAGACTTTATTCAGCAAATTTATGTATTTACACTGTGGAAAATTGGATCAGATTGCATCAAAGAGGTTAAAAACAATTCTGCATGGACAATACTGAACTAGAGAGACTCTGAGGTGATTTTGACTATTTGTATCCTTACCTGTACCAGGACTTCAAGTGCAAGTGGAATAGCATCATGGGGACACTGATGTTACAATATACTACAATGTTCCAACAATACTGAGGAGTTGTATGGGTGCAAACTTTAGTTATTATAAAAAAATTATCACAAATATTATTCTATCAGTGAAAAAAAAAAAAAAAAAAAAAAAAAAAAAAAAAAAAAAAGACGTCACTGGGGTTAGTTAAAAGCTTACCAGATCATGAAGAGCAAAGAAGCATAATGCTCTCAAGCTTCTTGCCACTGTACCAGGGTTCATTTGATACTACTGCATTTAGTGATCATTGAAGCAGTACATGAGCAGTAAGCACCTTGAAAAACTGTTCTTTAGTGGTCAGACACTAAATACTGAAATTCAGCTGTGTCCACAGCACCACCAAGATTTAAATGCAGAAGTTGTCAAGATGATCCCCAGGTTCAGCGACAAAATGCTCCTAACACAAGCCCTGAAGCTGACCACAGGCATTAAACTGTGGTCAGCAGCCACCCGATTTTGGTTTTCTCTCTAGTGCTGGTAAACATGCAAGCTCATTTTCAATGAACACGTATTAACAATGCTGAAGAGATTACCACTGCACTGACAGTGAAGAACCATTTTCTATCCCACCCAAAAGACCTCCGCAGAAGGTTATATATAATCTGGAACAGTTGTGGAGACTTTCAAAATCCCAGAGTGTCTGGCATCTAATACTAAGACCCCCATACACACTATTAGATTTTCTGCAGATTTTTATCTTCAGATTTACCAAAATCATATGAGGTCAAACCTTAAGAGTTTCAAATTGTATGCAATCAGGCAGGCCCTTGCACTACATGGTTTTGGTAAATCTAAAGACAAAAATCTGCAGAAAATCTGATAGTCCACTTTAGTACAGAAATAACAGTATAAACTCTGTCTAATGATCTGATAAGAATTTAACTTCAATTTAATTGAAAAAAAAACAATGATACATAAAAAATATAATGTTACGGAGTTTAGAGCACAGCCCCTTTGAGAAATGATATTTGATATTCCAGACATAAAAAAAAAAACAAAAAAAAAAAAAAAAAACACTTCAACATGAAGCTACCATACAGTCTTGTTTTGGTGTGGAAATAGTTCATGCCGTTTAATCCGGGCTTTTTAATGAGAAAGATAATTTCGGCCTGGACTTTCCCTTGCCCAAAATAATTTTTTGCTCCTCTTTTTGTTGTCTTTGTCTCTCTTGTTCTAATTTCATTCTCTCCTCATGTATTTTTCTTTGTTGTTCAACAATTTTCAATTGCTCCTCAGCCTAGGATTGAAGAAGTGAAATATTAAATCAAAGCTCTCATAAGTACAAACCCTACACCCGCTAAACAAGAAGTTATTACTTTTTTAGTTTTAGAGTGAGAAAGAGTTATTGACATTGCTGTCAGACTTTTATTTCTGCATTGTGGACATTTTCCCATTATGTCCTTTCCCTGTCTCCTCAATAGAGACCCAGACCACACTAAAAACCTGACAGAGGCTTCAACCTCTATATGCTGGAGTGGGATGGGAAAACCGACAAGGTATGTCCAAGATGGACATACGAGTGTTCTCCAACCAATTGGTGGTATATAGTACCTTCAAAATACTTGAAAAGCAATCATACACCTTCATATCATAAACTGTGCAACTTAAAAAAAAAAAAATGTAATTAACAGATGAATAAAAAGTTATTTGCCTGCAAGACATACCAAAAAAATCTTACTCATTTGTTTAGATATACATTGCCTTAAGTAACATTAAAAAGTTTGGCTTGGCAAGCATCAGTTTCAAGTGACCCTGTAACCAAATGAGGTCCCAATAAATGCTGCGAGGATAAAGAAGTAAACCGATCCTTGCCTCTTCCGCCACCGACACTACTTCATTGAAGACAAATTGCTGTCTGAAGTTTTTGCAGAAATCAACATTTTCAGGTTCCAATCTCCTGGTACCCCTGCTGCACTCAGTGGATCCTCCTGCCAACTCACACATCAGTGCCATGTCCACTTTGCCAACAGGTCACTTAAAGTGGTTGTAAAGGCAGAAGGTTTAATTCTATGCATTAAAATAAAAAGCCTTCTGTGTGCAGTAGCCCTCCCTAATACTTATCTAAATAATCCAGCAAGGTTGCACGAGAGACTCGGCTGTCCAGGACTCCCCTCCTCGTTGGTCTAAGACAGCAGCACTGCGCCATTGGCTACCGCTGCTGTCAAATCAGTGAGTTCATGAGGAGAGAAAGGGAGTGGGACCAGGCTGCGGCTCTTTGTCTGAATGGGCACAGGGAGCTGTGGCTCGGCTCCGGTGCCCCCATAGCAAGCTGTTTTCTGTGGGGGCACTCAACAGGAGGGGCAAGGAACACTGAAAAGGGACAGAGAAGAGGAGGATCCAGGCTGATCTGTGCAAAACCAACTGCACAGAGCAGGTAAGGCCTCATGCACACGAGACGCTGTTAAACTCGCGTTCAGAGGCAGTTGGACACTTTTTTCAACTGCCCCTGAACCCATTCAATGTTATCCTATGTGTCCATGTACACAGTCTTGTTTTTTGGCGTTTTTAGGCAGTTGAGTTTAACCTCATTTTTCCAGAAGCAAAAAAATGGGTTCAGACGCAAAAGTTTTCCATGTTTCAGACGCCAAACACGGCATCGCGTTTATAAGTGTTTTTTACAACCTGAATTTGGGGCCACTTGGAGCTAGGAACCCCAAATTTGCTAACACAGTTGGACTAGCACTATAACATATCCAATTTGGGGTTCCTAGCAATAAGTGGCCCTGAGATATGGGGCCCCAAAGTCAGGTCACAAAATGTCATTCTCTGCTGCAGAAAAGTGCTTGACATTTTGCAACCCGACTTTGGGGCCACTTAGTGCTAGGAACCCCAAATTTGGATATGTTATAGTGCTAGTACTGTGTTAGCACACCAAATTTGGGGTTTCTAGCACCAAGTGGCCCCGAGACATGGGGCCCCAAAGTTGGGTCGCAAAATGTTATTTTCTGCTCTGCAGACGCTTCTAGCCGCAAACGCGGCTAAACGCGGCATGCAAACGTGGCAAAACGGGCGTTTCTAAACGCCGGTTTCAGCTTTTAAAAACATGTGTTCAGCAGAGTTTGCACTGGCGTCTCGTGTGCATGAGGCCTTAGTAGTAGAAAAAAAAAAAAAAGAGACTTTAGTATCACTTTAATGCAATTGCCATTTTTCCATTAATTGAACTACCTATGCTTCAAAATCAGATGTGGACATCATGAACTTATCCATAGCAGTCTGTGCTTAGGTTACACAGTAAAGGTCATACGGCCAATATGATTTTTTACAAAGGGTTCAAAGACAACGGCTAAATGAGCAGGTGAGAAATTTCAGCATTGATGCTTTGAGAGAGAAAGCGCATGAAATTAAACAGTTTGGCATCAAAACTACCTGCTGAGATCCTAAAAAGAGCGGTTGAACACAGAACAAACTTAGCTAGTCCAACATGCTAAGGGCAAGGAAAGAACAGATCAATAATTTCACCAACTTCACCAACATAATTTCACCAACTACTAGGGATCAACAGAACAGTGGTTGTAAACCTCATATACATAATTTCTCTAATACATGCACCATTTGATAGTTTAAGTAAAAATTCAAACTGCTGTATTATTACCTTTGTATTCTTATCTGTTAGCCTGGTCACAGCTCTCTGAAAATATCCGGTCCATGGGTGCATCTATGGACCGGAGCTTGGGAGGCAGAGTCATGACATCACTGGTCCCACATCCCTGCTGTATACTCACACACTAGCGCCAGCTTGTCCTGTTTTGGCAAAAAAATCTCACTACCGATTAACGCTTTGTGCCCATTAGCTGCCCGATAAATGAACGAACTGTCCAAATGGGTGATTTTTTCGAACGATTTTTCAACTAGTCTATGGCCAGCATATGTCATGGGACTGAATTGGCTGCGTTACCTTTCACATCTCCCATCTTGTTCTTGGACAAATAACATCTACATATGGTGATTAAATTGAATGCTGGGGATATCTTTCTGTGACTTATAAGAATTGAATAAGTGGCTTGGAAAAGCTATAAAACTTTAACATCACAGAACAAGTTGTGACCAGCTACCACTAGCTGTTTGATAGCTCACTTAATCTGCACAACAGATTGAACTGTCTACCAAATTTAATTTTGAAACTGATTAGCACAAATATTATTTCATGCAATTTAGCACCAATATATTCTTCTGCTCATCTTTACAGAGAACACAAGACTCAAACCAGCCATTGCCCTGAACTGACTTACAATCAAAATTTTCCAACCATACACAAAAACCATGGAAAAAGCGGCTCTCCAGCTAAAATGTCTTCGTAACGATTTGTGTTTGACACACGTTTCCAGTTACTGTGCTCCTCATTGAACAAAGCAAGCAACAATTGGCAGGTGTCATAGCCAGTAGACACATGTAGACACTTGTAACTAAAGTTAATGAGAATGCTTCCAAAATATTTCTCAATAAAACGCACAATATTTGGAAAGTTTGTATGGCCTGCCTTTAACAATATTCAGTATGTGTTTTGTCAAATCTAAAAACTGCCTACAAATATGTGAATAGTATTCGACTGGATTAGGTGAGCAATGCCTATGGGTGCCTGCAGACACCACCAGCTAAAACTTACTGGTGGAAAAAAGTCAGGTTATAAATCCTATACAATCGCTAATTTTTCCTCTATGAAAAGATGAAGGTTCCTGCGTGTGCCAACACTGCAACCCCTACCACCCCAGAAAACGTGGCTGAAAAAACTGTTTGCAGCAGCAAAACACATGAGTGCCAGGACAGATCATGCTTGCCTGCATGTCTGCTGTCTCAAGTCTGTGGGAATCCTAAACAAAGCCTACTAAGCATCTATTCAAAAACAGAACAAACCATAAGCTTAGGACAAAACGATGGTTTCCACGAGTCAGGGAATAGATGCCAGCTGTTATTCTTAGGAGTACTGACTACCTGGCTCCTTGGATTTATACAGCACTGTATTATTCACAGATAATTCCCAAGGCATTAGATATTTGTAAAGTTTGATTTATATACATCGCAAAGAGAATATGGAAAAAAATACTATGCATGAGGTTTTAACAAACGGCAACACCAAAACAATCGCTATGCAGGAATCTTATAGACAGAACCCTTACCAGTTTAGCTTGTGCTTCAGCAATTTTACGGTTATTTTCTTCAAGTATTCGCTCCAACTCCTCACGCTTTGACCTTTCTTCTTCCTATATGGAGGATATAATGAGATGTTAGAAAACTGCAAGACTCAAGTGTTCATCTTCCTCTAATTTTCCTCAATTCCTTTTAGGACTTACGGGGCGGCAGTACAGCCACCAAATACTTTCAATAACACATCAAACTGCAATCATCACTAGCATACAGTTTTCTAACACTAAGTTCAGCCTAACCCTCCCAATCCAAACAGCAAAAAAACCCTCCCTATCCTGCCCTGCCAGAGCTGTTTTAATTACAGTCAGACATATCAACAAGGACAACTACAAAACCGGGTAGTGTATATGAAATTAAAGGAAAAAACAGAAATATATAAAGATAAGGGAATAGTTTTTCTCACCAATAATGTATACCTACGTATTATTTACCTATACTCCTTTAATCAGCATTAAAAGTTGAATATTTACTGTCTTGTCCAGTGTCCTGCAGAGTGTGATCCTCAGCTGCCATACGCGCCAGCTTCCTCTTTAAAATGATTTGTACTGTTAGCTTGGCCAACACCTGCCATCAGCAGCTCAACAAATTTTATGAAACATACAAGGAAGGCTGAGCTGAGGAATGCAGATGTTTATCATAAGAGGAAACAAAAATATGTAATTCATCATTCCTAAGGCAAACAAG